>NC_054536.1:95399843-95699843 GCF_017654505.1 Polyodon spathula
GCAACTATTTTACCATTTCTGTCTGTCTGTGCTGTCATTAACAATATTAACACTTTAACATCAGCTGTTTCATGGAGTCCTCCTCATTATGACTACATATTAATTAACTGTACAGTAGAAACATAATCAAATATGATATGAGGAAAACCCTTGAACCCTTGAACAGGGCTGAAATTATCCTAGGCAGCTGAGAAACTAAAATGAACGAGGGCACATTGAAGGTAAAGATTAGAAATAATAACATTTACAACACTAGCCCAGGATCTCGCCTTATGGCCTCTTTATTGGTGAGCCTCTGACAGCGGTCACAGGGCAGCAGGCTGGGTGACGGGACTAATCAATCCCCTACAGGGAGACACAGCTGATAGGGGGTAACTAATATATTTGGGGTGCCTGCTCTGATTCTGGGGGAGAGGCTACAGTGTCTCCCTATCATTCCATTCAGCTGATAGTTTTTAAATTGATTAAATGTTTCAACAGTTGAAAGTTTTGAGCTGTGACAAGATCAGTTTATTTGTATCATTTAGGGTGAGTTTTGTTCTCTAAACTTACATAAAGTAGCTGTAATGCTTGCAGGCCCTTGCAACTTCCATATCACAAGGTCAGAGTGACTCCCCAGCAACTTCTGCCAAGAATTAAATGTTCCACCATTGTGGTCAAAGTATATTAAGAGCAAGACCTTGGCTTGTGTCCATGTAATGACATTGTTTTTTTTTTAACTTTGTGGGATGGTTTAATTAATTGGAAGAGGTAGTGTATGCGTTCTAATAAATGTCAGGGTAATAAAGCCATGTAGATAATCTGCTGTCAGTCTGAGGTTTAGGCAGCAAAGTGATCTTGGTTGGGAGATTACAAAGTGACTTTGACTTCCTGGCCTCTTTTCCAATGCTTGTAAGAACATAAGAACATAAGAACATAAGAAAGTTTACAAACGAGAGGAGGCCATTCGGCCCATCTTGCTCGTTTGGTTGTTAGTAGCTTATTGATCCCAAAATCTCATCAAGCAGCTTCTTGAAGGATCCCAGGGTGTCAGCTTCAACAACATTACTGGGGAGTTGATTCCAGACCCTCACAATTCTCTGTGTAAAAAAGTGTCTCCTATTTTCTGTTCTTAATGCCCCTTTTTTTTTTGTGTGTAACTAAGGATAAGAAGGGTCATATGATTAAAGGACATATCTCTAGGAATTAAAAAAAAGAGTTAAAACTACAGAGCAGGTAAACATTTCAAAAAAGTAAAAGCCATCATGGTTATAACTATCATGTGATGTCCATGTCCTCAGTGGATGACTTGAGCTTTCACGACTGACACCAGCTAGGTTAGTTGACCGTAGTAACAGTCAGGTAACAGCTGCAGTATTAGAACCACATTTTTACACACATCTAGGATAAAAACTACTATGGTGAATCAGTGACATTTAAACAAGGCTGCGGTCTAGGCTGAGACTATGAAATAAACAGAAGGGAAAACAAAAGCGTCATTATTTAGCCACCCTCTGCCCTCTATAAAACTGCAACAAACACTGCTTTCAGAGAAACCGCTGAACAGCATTTTACACAACCACAACCCTCTCTGGTAACAGCCAGAGACCGTCAGTCATGTTCTTGGTACAAATGAAATACTATAGGGTTTTTTGGTGAAAGACACATAAACAAAAAAAGAGTTAAATTAGTGAATATTTCTGGCTCATTATATTTCTACCTTACAATCAAAAACCACAGCTGTCATATAAATAACTGTACAACGATGGATAATAAGCATTATTTATAAAGTTTATTTACAGACTGTGTTGGCTCTGACTATGATTACACAACACATGTTTACCACAGAACAATCTATTATCTATAACTATCTAAGTTAATCTTCAACAAAATACAGTAAATCATTCTTTATACAAAAAAATAAACAACACTCACTGATTAGTTACTAATGTTAAATGCTGGATGAGATGAATTAACACTTCTGCCACCTTTTGTTCTCACTATAAAATAATAGGGAGGTCTCATGCATATACAATAACTAATACATCAGTCTTCAATATTATTATAATACTAACTAATAATAATTATTATTTATGTAATTCCCCATGACTGTCATCTTGTAAAACCTTCCTGGAAATGTAAGGCAGTACATATATATATATATATATATATATATATATATATATATATATATATATATATATATATATATATATATACACACACACACACACACATATATACCATAACCTATATATATTAATATATATATATATATAGATTATATATATCTATATATATATATATATACTATTATATATATATATATATATATCTGTATGGCAGTATGATTAAATAAAAAGGTACAATTTGAGCAGCAGAAATGACATACGAATGTTATTATAAATGGTGTTGCTTTAGTTCACATTGTAGCGGTACTGTCTTGTGCCTTTGCCTACCGATTTATCAGAAATGCTCAGCTCTTTTGATCAAACTCTCTAGATTATACAATGCGTCTCTACCCCCCCCAAATATTCTAGAAGAATTGCATATGCAAATACTGCTGTATTAATATACACTGCCATGCACTGTCAATATTCAAACTCTGAATGTTTGCTATCTGCATTGGGCACATACGCGCTTAATGCAATTGGACGTGAATTCACTGATATAACCACTTGTCCTAATGCGCGGTTTCTAATCCCCTCCGCCAAAGTCATGATACAGACTGCTCGGTTAAAACTGACAGTGTATCTTTGAAACTGAGTCTGACAACTCGGCCATACCTACCCCAATCAAACAACACTGCTTCCATATCACTCACTTCACTAAACTACAGAGACAGTATGTTTTACACAGCGATCCAATTCATATTGCTAGTGACAAAAAACAACAGTAATCTTACCTGTCCCACTCCCTGCAGCACGACCCGTTGCTCTCCTTTTTCTCTTTTCTTTCCCCTACCTGTAACAACGTCTATTGCAGTGGTCTGTGTTACAGCGTTTCAGTGTTTATCAGCAGCTCACGCTGTAACTTATACTGTTGCCATGGTTATCCATTCAGCCCCTGTTGAAGTGAAACACGTTAGCATACACGTTTCAGTACTAGCCAGAAATATCAATTTTGGTAAGTGCTACACTATAGTGGTTTACTCCCCCTTCCTCTTGTCATTTTTTTTCTTTCTCCGTTGTTGCAAGTGAAGGTTAACCCTTTGTTTTCTGTAAGTGCTGCTTTTGCTGCTGCTGTACTGTATGCAGTCTGTACATGCTACAACCCAGACAGTTGAAGGGGTGACGTCATGGACAGGAGCCCGTTTGATCAGTTTATACTAGGCGGGAGTAAAAGCGAATGTGACTTTTTTTTTTTTTTATTTAATAAACCTGTGCTTAGAAATGATGATTGATTCTGATGTCGTGTAACCCTGTATGTACTTAACATGTATCATAGCATATTGCACAGGTTTTGTTTTATTGGTTTCTTTTAGGATTTGTATTATTCCACCAGGAGAAAGTTCTTTTTTTTCTTTTCTGTATTCTCCACCTGGTGCTCATGGATATTACCCCAATTTCTGGTCATAAGGTTTCATTCAGGTTATCAGGGATTATGGTGTTTTTGTTTTGTTTGTTTTTTTGTTTTGTTTGTTTGTTTGTTTTTTCAGCCATTGAGATATACTGAGTTTGGTAAGACAGAAGTGCAACACTATTATTTTGTATCAGTTACAGTCCCGACCCTGTTGAATATGGGAAAAACCTTCATCTTGTGTATTCTTCAATAGCTCTGTCTGTCTCTGTGCAGCTTGGTCTGCATCTCAGCAACTCTGTCTCTGTGCAGCTCTGTCTGTCTCTCCGCAGCTCTGTCTTTGCAGCTCGGTCTGTCTCTCTGCAACTCTGTCTCTCTGCAGCTATGTCTGTCTCTATGCAGCTCTGTCTGTCTCTCTGTAGCTCTGTCTCTCTGCAGCTCTGTCTATCTCTGTGTAGCTTTGTCTGTCTCTGTGCAGCTTGGTCTATCTCTCTGCAGCTCTGTCTGCCTCTCTGCAAGTCTGTCTCTCTGCAGCTCTGTTTATGTGCAGCTATGTCTGTCTCTCTGCAGCTCTGTCTCTGTGCAGCTGTGTCTGTCTCTCTGCAGCTCTGTCTCTCTGCAGCTTTGTCTCTGTACATCTTGGTCTGTCTCTTTGCATCTCTGTCTATCTCTCAGCAGCTATGTCTGTCTCTCTGCAGCTCTGTCTCTGTGCAGCTGTGTCTGTCTCTCTGCAGCTTTGTCTCTGTACATCTTGGTCTGTCTCTTTGCATCTCTGTCTGTCTCTCTGCAGCTCTGTCTGTCTCTCTGTAGCTGTGTCACTGAGCAGCTCTGTCTCTGTGCAGCTCTGTCTCTATCTGTGCAGCTCTGTCTCTGTGGAGCTCTGCCTTCCTCTTTGCAGCTCTGTCTGCCTCTCTGCAGCTCTGTCTCTCTGCAGCTATGTCTGTCTCTCTGCACCTCTCTCTCTGCAGCTCGGTCTGTCTCTCTGCAGCTCTGTCTCTGTGTAGCTCGGTCTATCTCCCTGCAGCGCTGTCTGTCTCTGTGCAACTCTGTCTTTGTGCAGCTCTGGTCATGTTCTTATAGTGCAGATCTCCACAGTTCTGCGCAGAATCACGGAGATGCACGTTCTTCAAGAGCTGCTGCGTGACATCACTCAACTCCACCCACATAAATCTGTGCAGATTCTGCACAGCCCAGCGCAACTTTGAAAAGTTACTGCGGGAGACTGGCTGCGGCTGTGAACCACAGGGACAATGCAGAGATCACGAGTTACCTGCTAATCGTAATGCAAATAACCACTAAAACTACTGCTGCCCCCTTGTTAGTGGAGGTGAACAACATCTTATGATAAGAACACAAGAAAGTTTACAAAAGAGAGGAGGCCATTCGGCCCATCTTGCTCGCTTGGTTGTTAGTAGCTTATTGTTCCTAAAATCTCTAAGCTGTTTCTTGAAGGACCCCAGGGTGTCAGCTTCAACAACGTTACTGGGTAGTTGGTTTGAGACTCCCACAATTCTCTGTGTAAAAAACTGCCACACACACACATACATAATTTAATGACATGTAAAATAATAATAATTATAATAAAAAAAATATATATAATTTTGTTTATTTAGTACCTTAAATAAGTACTACATAAATAAATAAATAAATGTGTGTGTTGTCATGGCAATTGGTGATCAAAGAAATAATACAGTAATATACAATCTATAAATAATAATTTCATAGCCTTAAAGTCATAACTGTGAAGCCATGATGTTATTGGGGAATGTTGTGTTTTCAAGCACTTCACTTTGCTGCACTGCAAGGTTTTGAGACAGCGTTTCTCTAGAAGCTACGTGTGATATCAGAAAGACAGCAGCCAAGAGCAGCCGGTGCAGCGAGCTCTGGGTAACAGAACGCAACCTCTGTCTCTGTGCAGCTCTGTCTCTCTATGCAGCTGGCTGTCTCTGTGCAGCTCTGTCTGTCTCTCTGCAGCTCTGTTACAGTATGTGCTGTACCTGCCCTCTGTTTTTGACTCGTAATCGGTCTCTGAAGATGTCCTTTGTTCCCCGCTATCTTAGTTGTCTGTTGTTGTGGTGCCCAACTAAGCTGCAATCACATACCTTGACCTTTGCTACCCTGTTTTCTCAAACAATTACTTTATTTGGGTTGGAACAGGCTGTCTCAAATAAATTTCAATGAAACAGATGAAACACAACATCCAATAATATGCATGTGGTACAGTGGCAAGTCCCATAGACATTTACAAACAGGTGTAAGGATGTTTATTAAAATGGTTTACAATGTCCAGAGCCTTATGGTGAATACCTGTAAATAATGATGGAAGCACTACAGTGGCGTGTATCATTTCACTTTGTATTATCCCACAAGTTTGACCCGCAACTAAAAGTCCAGTTTTATCACCCACACAAAACACAAAGACACAGACACAGTTCCTACGGTGCGTGAATCAAGTGCTTGTGGTGCAAAGACAGTTCCTAGTGGAAAGTGAAGTGCTGGTGTCCGGGTTTAATGCTGGCCTGAGGCTGCAGCTCTGGATCGTGCTAGTAATCTTGAAAACAGACGAAACAAACAAACAACGTTTACAAGACAAACCAACAGAACACTCACGGTTTCTTTTAAATGCAGGGACTCCTTTTAGGATGTTTTTTTACCATTTACAAAGGAACAGATTACTTTGCTACGCCCCTATTTTATACTCTCGCTCTTGACCCCTTGGTTAATGAGAGCATCTGCTTCTCCGATGCGCGGATGCTACACCTTTTCCCGTTTGGGTCATTGAGTTCGGGTACAGTAGCTCAGTCCTTTTTCTAGCCAGCCAACTTCCACCTACCCAAGGGAATAAAGTGTCATGCCTTTTAGTCCAGGGTATTCTGCTCCCTTTATCTAGTACCCTGTCAGGTCGGAAGGGAGCTCTAACACCAAGCGTCATTTGATCTCTGTCACAAGGACACATATTTCAAACTGACAAAGGATTTAGGATCT
Organism: Polyodon spathula; assembly: GCF_017654505.1. Lineage (NCBI taxonomy): Eukaryota > Metazoa > Chordata > Actinopteri > Acipenseriformes > Polyodontidae > Polyodon > Polyodon spathula. The sequence goes on from NC_054536.1 coordinate 95,406,327, forward strand.
ATTTATGATACATATCTGGATTCTGCTATGTGTAGTATAATCTGATGTCCTGTCCTTAAACGCCTAATCTCACAATGCACCCATTGGTAGTACAATGATATGAAAATTATTTGAAACACTATGAGGAATCTATGGTATTTAGGTCATAGCAAATGTTTTAAATTTTGTCCTGAAAGAATTTAAGATGACAGTCAGGGTACAAAGTAAGTGATGGTATTTAGTGAAAAAAGAGAATTGGTTAAGGATTTTTTTTTCTCTCTTTTATGTAGCAGATATGTTTCAATTCACATTTGCATTTCTTGCTGTGCTCAAATAGCATTTAGCATGAGAAGTACATATGTGACACAACAAATGGCCATTATTAGGAATTATGGAATAATATGTTAAGAGAACTTTGTGCCAGATATTCAAAGATTTTGAATATTGCAGTGCTGTAGAAATAAAAACACTGAAATGAATCTAAACAGGAATCCAATCACAACTCAGACAATACCCAACTGATATATACCTGCATCATACAAAAAGGTGAGAAAATGGCTTCTATTTATCTGTATTCAGAATTCTATTTAGAAATGTTTTTAGAACTTTTTCTGTTTACATTTTTATTTAAAGAGTAAGACTTAAAACGTATAAGTGTATAAAGTTGTCGGGACGCTAACAATTAAAAGTAAAATTATAGGAGTGTCATTTTGTAGCAGCACGTGGGGATGTGTAACGTTGTATTTCTTGGAACCCCACTACTTACTCTTTAAATGGGGATTCATTAAAATTGTAATATGAAAGAAACGACATTCCAAAAGGCTTTTCTGTTGGATTTTCACCATTTTTTTCAAGGCAGAATTGAGGGGAAAATTGTCCTTGCTAAACTTGCATCTATTTTGAACATCACACCCTTAATACTTAAGAGTTTACATTTATTACAATAGATTTCACTGAAATTAATTGAAAAATATTCAGCATTCAGGTCTTTTTAAGTTTTGCCTCAGTAGCTAGTTGAGCCCTGAAATATGCGGATGATGGTGGTGTGACTTTAAATAATGTGAAGGAACAAATAAAAAGGTATGAAAGCTGCACTTGTGGAAGCTGCACTTGTGAAACTCTTTGATTCAGTTGTATTCTGTGTTTATACGTTTTCATTGTTGATCTCAGATTTATGCATAATAATACAAAGAAACAGCATTAGAATGAACAAATTAACCATGTGGAACAATGAGTTGTGAACTTTAAGCACCCTTTATATAGAGGATTATTATTATTTTTATGTAGCATAGTCTTTTCTAACCTCTGTGGTCATTCGGAGCAATTCTTGAAGAGTCAGTGTATTCAGACAGTGGCAGGCAGTGCATTCAATAAATGCCATGGTATAAGTGGGACATGAAGAGGCAGAGCAGGGTTTGCCTCAAATGTACTGGCACTTACACTAGTTTGGGCACCCCATAGTGTTTCTGAATTAGCCTGATCTTATTGTTATTAACCCTTCAATTTCTGCCAAGGCTTGAACATTTACTTTTAGTGCAAAGCTTCCTTACACCTTGTGGCGGAGTGTCCCTGTGTGTCCCTATGTGCCCCTATGTATATTTGTGCGCTATTTTAATGATTTATTTGTATTATCATATATATATATATATATATAATGACAGCAAGAAGCTTTGTTCTTTGTATTTTATTATTGTTTGGCCGGACGAGCGAGATGCTGTCCTCCATGGTATTGTTTTGTATTATTTATTGTTTTAAATTCCTCGTGAGAATGCGAGACTGTCAGCTACTGATTATTTAACCAGCCGACAGTCACACAGACTTAATTAAACTCGTGCAGACAATGGCTGAGGGGTAATAAGATAATTACTAGCTAGTTAACCCCTCAGCTATAATATAAAGTACCTGCTGTTTGGCTGCATGGTAGAGTCAGAGGCGGAATGAAACAGGAGAAAAACGGTAACGAAACTGTTACAATTACAATTACAATTACAAGATTCAGAACTGGGCAGACACGTGACAAATGACATTTAATAAAGAAAAGTGTAAGGTACTTCAAGCAGGAAATGGGAGATACTGAAATTGGAGAAGGAATCCTTGAAAAAGACCTAGGAGTTTTTGTTGACTCAGAAATGTCTTCATCTAGACAATGTGGGGCAGCTATAAAAAGGCCAACAAGATGCTTGGCTATATATTGAAAAGTGTTGAATTTAAATCAAGGGAAGTAATGTTAAAACTGTACAATGCATTAGTAAGACCTCATCTTGAATACTGTGCTCAGTTCTGGTCACCTCGCAATAAAAAAGATATTCCTGCTCTAGAAAGAGTGCAAAGAAGAGCGACCAGAATTATTCCAGGTTTAAAAGGCATGTCATATGCAGACAGGCTAAAATAATTGAATCTGTTCAGTCTTGAACAAAGAAGACTACGCGGCAACCTCAGAACAGAAAATAGGAGACACTTTCTAACACAATCGTGAGGGTCTGGGTCAACTCCCCGGTAATGTTGTTGAAGCTGACACCCTGGGATCCTTCAAGAAGCTGCTTGATGAGATTCTGGGATCAATAAGCTACTAACAACCAAACGAGCAAGATGGGCTGAATGGCCTCCTCTCGTTTGTAAACTTTCTTATGTTCTTATGTTCTTAAACTTACAATTACAATTACACTTATGATTATAATTACTACTACAATTACAATTACACTTATGATTATAATTACTACTACGATTACAATTACTATTACTGTTACAATTACAATTACAATTACACTTATGATTATAATTACTATTACTATTACTGTTACAATTACAATTACAATTACACTTATGATTATAATTACTATTATGATTACAATTACTATTACTGTTACAATTACAATTACAATTACACTTATGATTATAATTACAATTTTGATTACAATTACTATTACTATTACTGTTACCATTACAATTACAATTACAATTACACTTATGATTACAATTACTATTATTGTTACAATTACAATTACACTTATGATTACAATTACAATTACAATTACTATAACACTTGCTATTACTATTATATAAACCTACTTGTTTACACCCGTTCGATTTTCTGTTTGTTTAGGCCCTTGTGCCCTTTTGTTTTTGTGTTTTGTAAAACTGTTTCTTTTTCTTTGTTTAATAATAGGGTGAGCACGCACAGTTGCGTCTCACTTTCACCCACCAGTACTGCCTTGTTTTGGATTCATTTCCTGGTCTGACGTCACTCTTGCAGCCATCCAGATCACATACCTACTTAAAATTATTGGATGTCCTTAAAAGTTATTGCCTATTTTCTGTTCTTAGTAAAGAATTCATTATACTTATTTACTGTGCTGCAACCATTGAGCTGTGCGTTAACTTCACAACGGCAGGTTGATGTGTCACTTTGTGATTAAAGCAACAACACTGCTTGTGATTAGATACAGTAGACAGATGTACTGGCTACTGTAGCTAAATGACAAGCTGACTAGCCATTAGTGTTGGCTCATGCGTTGATCATGCGTCAAAACAGTCATGAAATCTGGTTATTATCTGGGTCAAGTTATTTTGTCTTCATTAAGTTACACATTTATAAAAAGCTCACTCTTTAAATGCAACAAAAAATGCACTGTATCTCACTTTGTATTATAAGCTCTACAGACACAGGTTAGGCATCACTAGAATTACCTGTTAGTTTCCTAAATAATCAGTCATGTAGGTACAATATAAGGACTGTGTAATTGAGCAGACAAAACTACAGTCCGCAGACCCTTGTCCAAGCGCAAGGACTTACAGAAGTGAAACCTGCATTAACAATTGCCTTATTTCTGTTACAGTCAATAACAGAAATAAATATATATATATATATATATATATATATATATATATGATATTATATATATATATATATATATATATCCACGATATAATATATAAGTTATATCTCATATATATATATATATATATATATAGTTATATCTCATATATATATTCAATACTATAGTACTATACTCACTTCCTAAGAGAACACTTTTGCTAAGAGAACACCCTGGTAGTGAAACAGATTTTTCCCATTGTAAATGCTCCTTCCAAAGAAACAGGAACTTTGCTTAAAAAAGAACACCTCTTGGCACAGATAACGATTCGTCAGCGATTCATCAAGCTCTTATCAGGCACAAGTTGCTGAGCAATTTCATGTTTCCTTTCCTGTTCTGGTGAGTTGCTTCACCATTCTGTTAAATAATGAAGATGTCTGGTATGTTGCATTTTTAACGTGTGTAGGGGTGCAAGATTAATTTAAGCAAATAGGCACAACTGTAAAACTGATGGGGTCCAAGGTTGCCCCAATTGTTTCTTCTAAGTTGTAACAAAAACACAAGCCAAGTTGGCGAGCTGGTGAGATCTATGGACAATGGAACACAACAGGATCAGTTTCTTCATCAGGTCAAAATATGATGCTTTCCCATCACCACAAAACCTTAATTTATGGGTAAGAGAGGATCCTTGGTGTCCTTTGTTTTCGTCGCCAGCTACATTAAGACTCATTTTGACAGGATGTAAGGTGGGCCTTATCCAAGGACAGTTTACTTGGCGTCATGACCAGGTGCTGCAATGTTTGGCCTTAGCATTGGAAGACAAGCGCAGCATGACCAACAGTTTTCCACCAATTCCAACAATATATGACACTCGAAGAACAACATTCCTCAGTCCAGGGGAGCAACCACCAAGAAAAGGTATTAAAACCAAATTCGTCTAGGACAACTGGAAGCTGTTAGAGACTGAAAAATGTTGGCAGATGTTAGACAATGGCTTATTTTCCAACCTGAGATTGCCACCACTAACCTTCAACCTGATATTGTCTTGGGGTCTTGTTCAGCTGGTAGAATTAACAGTGCCATGGGAGGATGCTGTGGATGAAGCGTATGAAAGGAAGAAACTTTGGTAAACTAAACTTGCTGCTGAAGCAGAACAGCGAGGGCGGAGAGTCCAGGTTTGCCCAGTGAAGGTGGGTTCTTGAGGATTTGTGGCACACTCCACAACTTGGTTTCTCAGAGACATCGGATGCAGTGGTCAAGAGTTACAACGCATAGTGAAGAACTTATTTAAAGCAGCAGAGAGGAGCAGCAACTGGCTGTGGTTGAGATGAAAAGATTCTGGCTGGGGACCTTAAGCATCGTAGAAAGAAAGCAACGTCGATATAAAGGAAGGTAAGTAAGTTGTGTTTGGTTGAATGGAGGACGGAGGGGAGTGATGCTGGGATGCAAGAATCACTTTAGAGTCCTCTTGAGGTGTCGTGGGCTAATCGACAAAACACCAAGGATGGAAGGTTCCCACCTGAAGACCCCAGAGAAGTACCCTTCTCAGCTCAGTCCAGACGGTTGTCATGCTGATGCACTAGGGAGACCTCACAGTGGTTGATCCCAGGGAGGCAAAATAGGCTGATCCCTGGAGCCAGCATTACACTTCAGCCATCAACACCCGTCAGAAGGATATCTACATCTTCAGATGGGCTCTGAATGTGTGTTCTCAGGGGGATTCAGTCATACAGACCATTTGGGCAGCACTGATTTGAGCTCATCTATATATCTGTTTAATCAAAACTTACTTGCATATGGATGTCAATAGTGTAATTTACTGTAGCACAGTTTGCTAAAATACATTAATAAAACATGGACTGGCCTACATTAGTTTTACAGAGTCTTCTTCAGTCCCTGGGGATCTGAACTCCAATTACAGTACTTGTGAGCTGCCAGTAGAGGAATATTGCCAAGCAGCTTTTTATTATTATTATTATTATTATTATTATATTATTATTATTATTATTATTATTATTAGTTAGTTAGTCTCACATACTGTTTAGAATTAATTTGAAATAACAACATTGGTCTGGAGATTTTTTGTAACAGCCCCAACCAATCTTGAAACTCACTGTCCCGGTGTACCATATTCCAGTGAGTCAAATGCAATCCTGAAACTCACTGTCCCGGTGTGCCATGCAAGACATCCCAATGAATCAAATGCAATCTCGAAACTCACTGTCCCGGTGTACCATGCAAGACATCCCAGTGAATCAAATGCAATCCTGAAACTCACAGTCCCGGTGTACCATGCAAGACATCCCAGTGAATCAAATGCAATCCCGAAACTCACTGTCCCGGTGTACCATGCAAGACATCCCAGTGAATCAAATGCAATCCTGAAACTCACTGTCCCGGTGTACCATGCAAGACATCCCAGTGAATCAAATGCAATCCTGAAACTCACTGTCCCGGTGTACCATGCAAGACATCCCAGTGAATCAAATGCAATCCTGAAACTCACAGTCCCGGTGTACCATGCAAGACATCCCAGTGAATCAAATGCAATCTCGAAACTCACTGTCCCGGTGTACCATGCAAGACATCCCAGTGAATCAAATGCAATCCTGAAACTCACTGTCCCGGTGTACCATGCAAGACATCCCAGTGAATCAAATGCAATCCTGAAACTCACTGTCCCGGTGTACCATGCAAGACATCCCAGTGAATCAAATGCAATCCTGAAACTCACTGTCCCGGTGTACCATGCAAGACATCCCAGTGAATCAAATGCAATCCTGAAACTCACTGTCCCGGTGTACCATGCAAGACATCCCAGTGAATCAAATGCAATCCTGAAACTCACTGTCCCGGTGTACCATGCAAGACATCCCATCCCAGTGAATCAAATGCAATCCTGAAACTCACTGTCCCGGTGTGCCATGCAAGACATCCCAGTGAATCAAATGCAATCCTGAAACTCACTGTCCCGGTGTACCATGCAAGACATCCCAGTGAATCAAATGCAATCCTGAAACTCACTGTCCCAGTGTACCATACAAGACATCCCAGTGAATCAAATGCAATCTCGAAACTCACTGTCCCGGTGTGCCATGCAAGACATCCCAGTGAATCAAATGCATTCTGTGTAAAACGGCGATATGGTGGTGTTGCAATTACAGCCTTCTGTTTTCTGTAATCCCTGATCATTTTAAATCCTGATAATCTTTATTTCAACGTGACCTACTGCAGATACCATTGCACTTCCTATTCAGTATACATATATGGAAAACCTAGGAAACCGAAGCCAGTGTGGACTGTTTCAGTCAATTGAATCAATTTCTATATATAATTAGGTGAATAAGCATACAGATTGTGTCTGTATTGCATTTTGTTTTCCAGCAAGCAGATTAGTCTAAACAGGGAGTGCAGACCAACCAAAAAAGTGCATCCAAGGCATTATAGAAACTTTAGCCACTGCAAATACAGAAATACAGAGCCTGAACAAAGTACGGGTAATGTTGGTCAAAACTGCTATACTGAGCCTCTTACAAAAAAGCTCTCGCAACGACAGTAGAACAATCAGACATATGGCCCTGTGAACAGGATGGCTCATGTGGTGATGTCAGGACAGGAAGTAAATCGACACACAGGACTGCGAGCTATGAAAATACTGCTGCGCATTTTATTAATAAACAAAATGTTTAAACAAAACAAAACACTTCACAAAAACAAACGGCATGTTGGCCAACACAAACAAAACACACACTGACCAAGCACTAAAGACAAGTTATTATTCTTTTCAGTTATTCTTTTCAGTTCCTCTGTACTGACATTCTGCCTCTGAACAACCAACCCTGAGTGAGTGATTCATGCCTCTCTATATATTAATTAATCATTCACTTTAAATTCACCCTATAAATTACAAAAACGTTAAAGACAGTTTTCAGCTCTCTGAAAGACTCTAACGTGGATAATCAGACTTATGTGGGATTGTAATGTTTACTTTAAGGGCATAGTTAAACAGGATGCACCAAATGGTGTTCTAGAGCAGTGGTTCTCAAACTGGGGGGCATGGACTGTATCCTGGGGGGAAGTTAGAAGGTTCAAGATTTTTTATTTTATTTTTTTAAATTACAGCACACATCTTAACCTATAAAGAGTGGAGAATTTATTTTGAATTTATTAGCTGTTTTGATTGGATCATCAATAATAATTCCACCAATCAGAGGATTGCATACAGTACTGGTAGTGATCCCGCACTCTTTCAGACTGGTATATAGAACAGGTTAAAGAAGCACTGGACAAGAGGAATAATGTGTTAGATATCAAAGTGGAGCTTAGAGTGGCAGTGACGAAGCCAGTTTGCTTGAAAACATTTCCATCAATGGATTTATAAAATGTGGAATTGATGTGATCAGAAACCCAGAGGCAGTGTAAACTGCCTGCTAATGTAGTAGGACTGTTCTTTTTCTATGTTAAGCATTTCTGTGTGTTTTTTTATTTTTGTGCAAGGGTTTAATTAAGTAACAGACAGAACTGTTTGTGTCAGACCAAGCCATTGATTGTTATTATCAAAACATAGATACAACTATTAACATAGGCATCGTGAAGGGATCGCAAAGTCCAGAAACAAAATACAATCTATAAAATTAATCAATAAATTCATTTTGCACTTTATAAAACTCAGCTGATTTTACCAGTACTTGCTAATACATTGACCAGTTTGAAATGATTTAGAAGAAAATTGAAGCATTTGTGTTTCAGCTTTATTGTTAAAGATTTCCCACATGGCAGTACTTCCCTACAATTACTGCATGGTAGTACTGTGATCACTTGACTGTGTTATGTTGTGAATCACAGCCAAGTTCTAAAACAGAGACAGCAAATGCTTATAGTAGAAGTTTACCAGTTCCTCAAAATGAGAGGCCTTCTTTGTTGTTCTCCAAGTTGCTGCAGTGACATTGTGACATGCTATAACGAGTTACTGTAAACGACATACTGTTTTAGCAGACATATTTAATTAAGTAAACATTTATTTAAATGTTTTTGGAATCAAAAGTATAATTGCAAAACTGTAAATTTGTTTGTGAACATGCTAAGTGAAAGAATTCCCCAAGGTAACAAATCTGCTGGAATTTAATACCAGCCAATGTGCTGTTATACGATATATATTGTAACGCCGGTTGCACCTGCAGCTGACCAAATGAAGATGGACTTCACACAGACTACAAAGTATGGGGCCAGAACAATGATTTATTAACAGTGTATAAGAAGCTCAGGGAAAGATAAAGATAGGGAGAATAAAATAACTGTAGGTTTATGAAACAGTTATCTCAAATTAGAAATTAAAATGAGAATATTGAAATAACTCGGTGTGAACCAGTGGTTTTCAGTATGCAGGTGTACAGGTGATGCAAGTGCTCCAAACAGACACAAAGCACGGTTCAAAACAGTTATTTTATTTCAATTTACAACCAAAAAAATAATAGTAATGTCTCTACACAACGGTATGTACCAATAGCATATAAACCACGGGGTTCAGTCCCACATTAATACAACAAGAATAACACACAACAAAGACACGGTCACTTCTCCTGAGAGTGAGTGCTCTTAGTACAGGTACAGTGCAAGGCAATAATAGTGAAAGTGGTGCAGTGTAGTCCGGGCTTCTTGCTGGCCTGTAGTGACAGCTCCCGGTTCGTGTTAGCCGTCTAACAGTGACAAACACAGACAGTTTGTTTTGACAAACAAAAAAAAAACACTTAACATCCACGATATGTTTCTTAATGGTGTGTTTCCTTTACTGGTTCTTTCGATAACCATAACAAAGGAATAGATTACATTGTCACATTCGCATTAGGGTGATGACTTCGGGCATTGTAACTCCGCCCCCTACCCAGATGACTGGCTTCCGACTGACATTGGAATGAACTGCCAGACCATCCAATACGAGGCACACTGTTCCTGTTGTACAGTGCCCTCACAGGTTGGGAGGGAGATTATTGACTAGGAATCATTGACAGAGTAATATGAAGAAAAAACACTCACTCAAACACACACACACATACACAGACGGGACTGGTAAGCGATGCAATCATGCTTAAATACATAAATTAAATAAAATGGCAGCCAACAGATATCATATGTGAACGTGGCATTTTATTGGACAACCAATTAACAGTCAGAGGATGCTAAATGTGTGCTTTGGATCATCGTTGTGTTGGAATGTCCAGTTGTGCTTTTTTTAGTTTTAGTTTTGTAGCAGGGTTTCAGATGATTGGCCAATATCTTTTAGTATGCTATGGAATCCATTTTACTATGTATTGGAACTAAATTCCCTGTGCCATTAGAGGAAAAACAGCCTCATAGAAGGATATTACCACCTCCATGCTTGACAGTAGGTATGGTGTTCTTTTCTTTATACGCCTCGCCAGACTGTCTCCAAACATAACGACTGTCAGCGTGACCAAATAGCTCGATTTTTGTTTCATCACTCCACAAAACCTTAGACCAGAACTTATATCCATCATTCAAATGCCATTTTGCAAACTTTAAGCAACTGTTTTTGTGACGTTTTCCTAAGAGTGGTGTTTTCCTTGGCTGCGCCCATTGAGACCTTCACCATGCAATACTCAGCCTATGATTGAAATGGAAACCCCAGTCCCTCTTGCAGCTAATTCACTTTGAATAACTTTGGCAGTAAATATTGCATTGTTATTAACCTTCACATTTCTTCTACATGTTCTTGGTGAAAGACCCTTCTTTCTTCCAGACCGAGGGAGAATTTTATCATGAGTCTTATACTCTTATACTCTTATTATCATGCCATCTGTTTAAGTGTAAAAAAAAGAACAATCTCCTCAAAAAAAAAAAAAACAGCTGTTTACAGTAGCTTATGACCAAAATCCCTATAAGATGTTGCCTTATAAAGCATTTCGAATTCCTACTTGTTGGCTTAATTCCTAGGTTTTCAAACATGTGATTTAGGGGTTTTCTACAGTACAATATAAGAATTGAGCAACAAAGAGGAAATTAATATGCAATCAATGGTTGTTGTTTTCTTAGAGAAAAGCATAATTTGGAATTATTGTATTACGATTGTGTTGCAAATGACATGCTATACATGATATAATTTAATAAAGACAGAGGTGTGCCATGGTAATTAGCTTAGTGAAAGATACCTATAAAATGGTAAACACACAGTTTCAGTAGAATGGTAAAGTATGGCAAAAACAAACATGGTAAATTGAATGTGAAAAGAAGCTGCACAATTCATAAAGCACATCATGCACTATAATAGCCATGTTATCAAAAGTGAACGTACTCTATTGTACAGGAAATGGTTCTGTGTTTGTCCACCTATTAGTAATATGTTTGGCCAGTTGCCCCTATGATGTTTATAATGACATGTGTGACTTTATGGCTGTATCCAGTTCTCATCAGGGAACTAGGTGCCCAATGCCTGACTAGTGTTGGAATACTCCACTGGCATTGGTTTATCTTTAAAAGATTTAAATTCAAATATAAAAATGGAAAACTATTCAGAGGATGGGCCACATTTCTAAACAATCATAATAAATTCTCCTTACATGAACATATTGGTTTGACCCAAGGTCTGCACCGTGGCTAGTGTTAGCTAACAGTAAGAAAAAACATTGTTAAGTGAACGTGAACTCAGCAGGCAGTCAGGAGAGATGACTGCACGAAATATTAATACTGAAATACAGGCATATATTTTGTATTTATTACTCGCAAAAATATCAGAAAGAAGAAAGAGTAAAAGACATTGATATCTAGCACGATGTACACTGATATCCAGCAGGAGGTACAGTGACACTGTTCTATTCCCTCACTATACATTTGTGGGGTTGTCCAGATCCCTCTCTGCTAAAATAATTAACATCCCAAGGACTATACTTTACCCATTTGTGAATGTAAATAAACTAAAATCGAAAGGCTGTCTTCTTCAGCTTCAGCAGGTCAAGACAGGTCTTCTGACCCCCCACCCCCACCTCCGCATCCGCCCCCCTGCCTTTGTAACTTCTAGAATAGTTTATTGTAATGCCCTATTTTCTGGTATTCCAAACTGTGTTTTGTCCAGACTGCAGCTTGTAAAAAATGCTGCTGCCAGGATCCTAACAAAAACAAGAAAGTTTGACCATATTACATCAGTATTGTCACCCCTACACTGTCTCCCACTACGATACAGCATTGATTTTAACCTATAAAGCCTATAATGGGTTAGCTCCATCCTACCTGAGCAACTTATTGGTCCCATGTGTTCAGGTCGGCCGCTTTGATCTCAGGATGCTGGGTAGCTCAGCGTTCCATAAACTTTAAAAAAGAACACAGGTGGCAGAGCATTCGACTACAGGGCCCCTGAACTGTGGAACAAATTGCCAACCTCTGCAAGGGAGTCACCAACTATGGCAGCTTTTAAAACTAGGCAAGTGACATCTTTTTCTAGTCTATCATATACATGACTACTGCTCCTGCCTTTTAACTGTATGTTACTATTGTTTGTATTGTTTATTGTGCTTATGTATTTTATTGTATTTACTAATGTGTTGGGCTGCTTCTAATGCTTACTGCTCTGTACATTTTCTTGTTTTGCCCATGTGAAGCTATGACTGGATGACTTGTGGTGACGTCTGAGGCAGAGACAGACAACAATACTGCGAGATATGAATTGATGTGCTGATTTATTGTAAAATAAACAGTTTTCACAAAACAAAACACTTCAAAACAAAAAGGCACATTGGACAAAACAAACATGTACAATAATTTTAACAAGTAGTGTGCTTGTGTAACACCAGCCTGGGTAGCAATTGTTTGTATTTTTATAAAGCTTACTCGTTCCACCTCTGAACACCCAACCCAGAGTGAGCGATCTGTGCCTCTTTTATGCAGCTGTGCCTGGCTCGAATGCTTGTTAAATCATACTTTGCACATGAAGTGTTTTGGCAGGGTAGGCAATTAACCCTTCCCTGCCAACTTTAAACATCCATGCCCAAATACATACATACATATTAAATAATAAGGGACAGGATGTACCCCGCCACGAAACTTTGGATTTTGGTGGCTAAGGATGCAGGAAGTGGGAGTGCTCTCGGCGAGGCCGGACTCACAACCATATCTGTTTAAAAAACATCCTGAAAGTGATGATGAACATGTCACGATGAACAATCAACTGAAGAAGGTACAGTATGTGTAACACTTCCTTTACATTTCCTCATGATCAGCTTTGAGATGCCGCGGTTCGTGGTAATTTATACAGACAGAAACACAACAGAGCACACAGAATATATTATTGTAGGTTAAGTAAGAAGTAAAAACAATTAAATTAAAAATTTTATTTGCCTGTTACATCACAAAATTCAGTACATATTGTGCACTGTTTGACAAAGATCTTTTTTATATATTTTATGGCACAGTTGTTTTGTTTATAACCTTTCTTTTTATAATATGAACTTTTTTTAGGGTATCATAAAATAAAACTCTCTGTCTACAGCACTTACTGTATAGTGTAATATTTCTTAATGCTTACTATTCAAGGTTTAACTTAAGTGTTACATTATAGTACTTGACTGATACATGCAGAGAATACAACGCTTTTAGTAATTTCAACTTCTTTGTTTATGGTGACTTGATTATGTTATATCAGTTATTTAGGCTTATTTTGTATTAACAAATTATCATGTACCGATATCTATACTGGCTTCATTTTGTTTTATGTTTACACTCAGCTGCGCATACCTGCCTTTTTTTGTTGAAACATTCACCCCTGAGAATAGCCATGAAAAAAGCATGATAAAACTGCAAATATAAAATGAAAAAAATACAGTGGTAAACTTTTATAAAGGTTGTTGTAAGAATGAATCCACTGTATTTGACATTACAATCCAGACTCTTGCTTTACCTAATCGTTAACATCACTATACCTCTGAACAGATGAACACATGTTTTAATGAAACACCCCACACTGTTCGAAAAGCCCAGAGGCTTCAAGCTCTTCTAGGTCATAAAAGACAACAACCGCCTTCTGGAAGGTCCTTAGCCAATCAGAAGTCTCTGCAATTGTAAAGTTTGCTGCAAAAATGTTTGTGGGACTTGTGAAGTTTCAGCATCGCTTCCATCTGTGCTTTCAGCCTTGGCATGCCATGAAAACAGCTTAGAGTTGGGATTCCTCCTGCTCACTGTGTGTTCTGACTTGGCTTCTGTAGAAACTTGTATTGCTTATAATTCACACCTTGCTGTTTTGTTTTCTATCCAGAAGGAGACAATATGGGACAAGATACTTATTTCATTACAAGGTGAGTAGTTTGATGATTTTGTTTTACAAATGTGTTGAGACGGTGTTTAATTTCTGTACACAGGTACATTTGTATTTTTGTTAAGGAGAGGACAGTTAACTTTCACAATGTATTGGATGGGTATATTTGGCTTTCCATGTCTTCATATAACTCATGAATGGATTTTGCATTCGTACCTCTGCTGGTACATCCTCATAAGTACTTTGTTGATGTTGATCACAAAACCCATTCCAAGCTGCAGCCTATTCATTCTCAATATTTCATTCTTCTTAATGAACAAGTGTGCATTCCCACAGAACAGTAATGTTGAGGTATTGTTCACAGTCTGCTTGTCTGTATCTACCACTGGAGCAGTAATATCAGCATACTCAATGCTAGCATGACTGAGACAGTGGAGCCCTCAGTATTACCAGCAATGATTAGAAATACAAGAATATATTGTATATGGGGCCCAATTAGAGTATATAGTGCAGCTTGTAGTACATTGATACTGACAGGGCACTGTGGTCCTGCAATGTACCAGTGTGCTGTGGTGAGTGAACATGCAATGTACCAGTGTGCTGTGGTGAGTGAACATGCAATGTACCAGTGTGTTGGGGTAAGTGAACATGCAATGTACCAGTGTGCTGTGGTGAGTGAACATGCAATGTACCAGTGTGCTGTGGTGAGTGAACATGCAATGTACCAGTGTGCTGTGGTGAGTGGACATACTGGTGTGTTACTGCTGTTGTACAGTTTTGGCCTCTTCAAGTAGCTGTCCTTGTACTACTATTGTCCTTTACATGGCCATTCCAATACAGTGGTGTGCTTGAGAGTTGCATTCCTATGATGTAAAACTTATAAGAAGCTAAGTCAAGCAGATACGGTTTTTGGCAAATGTATTCATCAACAGTGCTGGGCACGTTACTAAAAAAAGTAACTTCTTACTGATTACTTCAGAACAAACGAATATTATGCCCTTACTTATTAGTAAATAAAAAGTAGTGCATTATATTACTTGTAATAGTACTTGTTATATGTATGTCTCTTATCTTGTCCTGCGAAACAGTTGTTTACTATTTAACTGTATGTCTGGTAATTAATGTATTAAATGGGTCAAACAGGCTTTTAAACATTTTTGTAGTATAACAAACAAACAGCTCTTAATAATTGAATGGATATAGCAAATAGTTAATTGTAATCTTTACAATACACACGACTTTGCGCAAGTAATAAGGAATGAAAAAAAAATCTTAATTTACGTAGGCTTTTTATAAGAGAATAGCGATTTGCATACATTTTGAGTTTTTCATCAAAAGGAAACTTAGGGGTCCCCAATTGGCTCATCTGGTAGAATCACAGCCACGTGGTGTGCAGGCTAAGTCATACAGCGCAGGTTCACGTCCTGGCTGTGCAGAGCAGACCAGTCTTCCCTGGGGATTCCAAAGAAAGGGTCACATTGGCCCAGGTGCTCCTGTGTATTAGGGAGATAAAACCAGCAGGGACTGTTTGTCTTCATGACTCTGCAGCAGACCCTGCTGGCCAGGCACCGAGAGAGCTCAGAGCACACAACTGCAGGGCTGATCCTTGGCCTCCACAGGTTGGTAACTCACTGACATCTGCTCTAGAGTTCCTGGGTGAAAAAGAAAGCTGGTTTGGTTGTGGTATTGATGCACTGAGTCTTCAAGGTTTCTTGAGCCATGTGGGGAACTGCTGCCAAGAGGAGAAAAGGCATTCCAAATTAAAAAAAAAATCGAGGGAAAAAATTATGATTGGACACACTACATTTTTTAGATAAAAAAGGAGCTTAGGTTACTGAAGAAGAAGCTGGTTATGTACCTGTCAGGATCTCTGCTATGACTTTATTAAGCTCTATACTCAAGCCAGTTAATCAGGATTGTGCGCACTCATGCAGTAAAAGCTGTTGTGTTCAGGGTTTCCATGTGTTTAGGGAAAATGGCAGTTACTTCTTTAGGGACTGCTGTAAGCAGAGTTGTTAGCTTTTCCAGTTTGACAGCGTGTCATGGTAACTGAAAATACAATAAAGAGCTGTTCAAATGTATTGTTAAAACTGAACTGAAATGTACTTTGGCTTTAAAAAAAAACACTCAAAAAAGACGGAATTACCTTGTTATTTGCAAAAGAAATATTATTACAGTAACACGTTATTTAAGTAACGAGTTACCCCAACTCTGTTCACCAGTGCCCTGCCATGAATGCAAGCTTTGTCCGATAAGACAGGGGGATAAAATAAAACAACAGAGCACGGGGTATTGGTTTAATCAAAAACACGTTGTTGCATTAGACTAGCTTTCTTCCCATGTTGTATCGGGCTATTCAAACTGCATAGTGCATATCTTCAGCACTCTGCTTCAACAGCACACATTATAAGCCGAGATCTTTCAAACTGTTTTCAATTAATATGTATGCACAACCTAAATAGGTTTCTTCTTTGAGTGTTGACATTTTAATCATCAATAGGGCAGTTTTAAGATTATAAATAGTTTTGAATAAAAAGTTAATATCACAGTAAAATACAAAACTAATTTTAGTTTTCCAAAATGCCCTGCAGTCCCAGAAGAGTTTCCAGCTGGATGGTTATGATTTGTTGAACCTAAAAGTTTCTTTAAGAATTACTGAATATTTTTGTGATTGTAGTTTGAAGTCATGGATGTTTCCTGCTGGCTGCCGAATTCCTCAGCAGGTAGCAATTAAAGGCAGGGCATGATATAACTGGTCGTGCTCCTCGTGAAATTACATCCCCTGCAATACATGTTGTGTGGTGCTTCTTGTCAATAGTAGCTTATCAGAGATGCACTTTCATGTTGTGATTGCTGTAGATTGTATGAGACAGATGATATTGTCATTTTGGAATTTATGAGTTTCAATTTGTTAGAGGATTTCTTATTATTCTTATAACCATGGTGTCTGCCAAGTGTAAAATTGTGCAATAACATCTCTTTTGAAGACCACAGGGGCCATTAGCTGAGCTAGTTCTCTTCTTGGGAGGCACGCTATTGAGTTTGCTTGACTAACTCTTTTCAATGTCCACATTATATCTACTAAGTAGTTAAATATTAATTTTATATTGAGGTTCCTACTTGAACACAAACTAACAAGCCAAGCTTTATTATAATGAAAGTATTCTAACTTGTCCATTAAAAAAGTTTACCACAGTAAATTTATGTGATAGTTTCACAATGTTTCCATGCTATTCCTATGGTAATACCTGTATGCATGTACCATAGCCTACCATGGTTTGCCATATTATTATTTTTTTAAATATGCTTTTTCCCTGGTTTCATCTGTACTTCTGTTTCTCTCACACTCAGAAGGTGTGCTGTGGACAGTGCTGTGGCTCTCACACTCACAAGGTGTGCTGTGGACAATTTTGTGTCTCCCTCACTCACAAGGTGCGCTGTGGACAGTGCCTTGTCTTTCACACTCACAAGGTGTGCTGTGGACAGTGCTGTATACAGTGTAAACACAGGAACAGCCAGTAATCACCATGTAATTACACAGTGTAAACACAGGAACTGCCAGTAATCACCATGTAATTACACAGTGTAAACACAGGTGCCAGCATGTAATTACACAGTGCAAACACAGTGCCAGTAATCATCATGTAATTACACAGTGTAAACACAGGAACTGCCAGTAATCACCATGTAATTACACAGTGTAAACACAGGAACTGCCAGTAATCATCATGTAATTACACAGTGCAAACACAGTAACCGGCACTAATCACCATGTAATTACACAGTGCAAACACAGGAACAGTAATCATCATGTAATTACACAGTGTAAACACAGGAACTGCCAGTAATCACCATGTAATTACACAGTGTAATCATCATGTAATTACAAACACAGGAACACAGTGCCAGTAATCACCATGTAATTACACAGTGTAAACACAGGAACTGCCAGTAATCACCATGTAATTACACAGTGCAAACACAGTAACCGGCACTAATCACCATGTAATTACACAGTGTAAACACAGGAACTGCCAGTAATCACCATGTAATTACACAGTGTAAACACAGGAACTGCCAGTAATCATCATGTAATTACACAGTGTAAACACAGGAACTGCCAGTAATCATCATGTAATTACACAGTGTAAACACAGGAACTGCCAGTAATCACCATGTAATTACACAGTGTAAACACAGGAACTGCCAGTAATCACCATGTAATTACACAGTGTAAACACAGGAACTGCCAGTAATCATCATGTAATTACACAGTGCAAACACAGTGCAAACACAGTAACACAGTGCAGGAACTGCCAGTAATCACCATGTAATTACACAGTGTAAACACAGGAACTGCCAGTAATCACCATGTAATTACACAGTGCAAACACAGTAACCGGCACTAATCACCATGTAATTACACAGTGCAAACACAGGAACTGCCAGTAATCATCATGTAATTACACAGTGTAAACACAGGAACTGCCAGTAATCACCATGTAATTACACAGTGTAAACACAGGAACTGCCAGTAATCATCATGTAATTACACAGTGCAAACACAGGAACTGCCAGTAATCATCATGTAATTACACAGTGTAAACACAGGAACTGCCAGTAATCATCATGTAATTACACAGTGCAAACACAGGAACTGCCAGTAATCATCATGTAATTACACAGTGCAAACACAGGAACCAGTAATCATCATGTAATTACACAGTGTAAACACAGGAATCATCATCATGTAATTACACAGTGCAAACACAGTAATCCATGTAATTACACAGTAATCAGTAATCATCATGTAATTACACAGTGCAAACACAGGAACTGCCAGTAATCATCATGTAATTACACAGTGTAAACACAGGAACTGCCAGTAATCATCATGTAATTACACAGTGTAAACACAGGAACTGCCAGTAATCATCATGTAATTACACAGTGCAAACACAGGAACTGCCAGTAATCATCATGTAATTACACAGTGTAAACACAGGAACTGCCAGTAATCATCATGTAATTACACAGTGTAAACACAGGAACTGCCAGTAATCATCATGTAATTACACAGTGTAAACACAGGAACTGCCAGTAATCATCATGTAATTACACAGTGTAAACACAGGAACTGCCAGTAATCATCATGTAATTACACAGTGTAAAACCAGGAACAAAATAAATGTTATTTTATTATTTTTAACAGCAGTACAAAAAAGGGTTTACATTTTGTGCTGTACAGAGAAAGCCCTGCAAATCCCTTTCTCTATTTTAGGTTCTCTTAATGGACCTGGTATCTAAACAGAAAAGTGGATCTTTGGACAGTGCAGAATCTGAAGATCTGAAAGCTTTAACGATAAAGAACTGCACTTAGTTCATTTTTGGCAGGACATTACAGTGGAAATTCACTGAGATTGTGAATAGTAATTAATGTGATGGATGAGAGAACATGAGAGGGAGATACAATAAAATACCGTTCTCGGCACTTTAAACAGTCTGGAAGAGATGCTGCTGTCTGAAATATGCACTTTTCAGGAAAGGGTAAGTAAAAGACAAAGTTAAAGGGAACAGTAATTCATGACCGGTTTCTTATCAGTCAGTTATATGTTCCCAATTGAAGATTCAGCTTGGAGAATGCAAGATTTAAATAATGTAATGTTTGCAATAAAGGGTAAATCCCTACCTAAAACATATTAGCTGTACTATTTGCTCCCCTTGTCACAGTAGAACATACTAGCATACCCAAGCATTCATTCCCCCCCCGAATTGCTCGGGCCTAGGACAAAAAGTGCAGGGGAGGTTAATGGAACTATGTTGTGGTTATGTACTGTATTTAAGAGTCTTAAGAAAGCCTGTTGCTGCATACAATATCTATTGTGAACCAAGGACACAGCAGGGAAGAGTGACACGACTCAAATCTCGAGTGGCAGAGAAGAGCTACTGCAGGAAATACCAACTGCTTTACAAATCGGGCCCTGCTCCGGCATAGACACTGCTGGCTGCTGCCTCCCTGGGGTGATGGCTCTGCTGAGTACCTGTCAGTCATTCCCTGAACCCTCCCACTACGCTGTGCTGAGGGCTCCATGAATTATCTGGTGATAGATGGATTTCTTATTTCAGGGGCAAGAGGGCAGACAGCACGCTACTTGATACCAGCAGCTGCATCAACAGAAATGTGAGATACAGGCACAAATACAGTACAGTACAGTAGCTGTATTACTGTATATTATCGTACTGCCATCTATTATAGATTTAAATGTGCAGAGCTACCTTGCTTCAGACATGTTGATTTGGACTGTGTGTTGCTTGGTGTTGTTAAGAAAGGGATAATTATGGTTTTCTTTGACATAAACTTATATTTCTTCCTACAGGGTGCAATAATAAGTCACATCAAGCGTAAAGCAAGACACCAAATTAATTCTGCACATGCACAGCCTGTGGTTCCTCACTGCTGTACTGTTATGCCCAACCTATGGAGATGCGAGATGTTTTCAGTCTACAGTACGTAGACCAAGCCCTGAAAATGATTACCTGAAAAGGCTATTTAAAAAGTACTAATATTGACAGATGTTGCCCACTTAATATTTTGATGTTATGGGTATAACCTACAGCATCACAAGATCCACTCATCACATAAGAAACCAATACTCACAACAAAGTTTCCAAAAGTGTGTAGGAAAACAAAACAGGAATTTGAGTATGGTTGTGGAATGAAGCAATGCAGATTTTGAAAAACAATCCATCAGCATTTCTCTACTCGACTTACAATAGGGGTTGAGTTGATTAACCCTGGACTGTATTGCCATTTTAGAGCTAGGTTCCCCACATTGTGTCAAGCACCTATTGTGGTTTATCTCTGGATTATCCCCTTATTCCTGGTAAAAGTGGGAGCTGCTGGTTAAAAGAAGGTATTGTCAAATACCTCATGGTTGATAAACTACTCTGGGCAGCGGTAAACATACACTGCAGTGATTTATTATGCTGCTTGTCCTGAATTCTTATGCCACACGTATTGTTTGTAAGTAGAAGCTAAGGTAAATGTTACACAATGAATGCCAAACATGACACTGTAATAGCAGAGTATAATCATCTCATCACAACATAGGCCGCTGTAACAAAGAACAGAGCAGGAGCACTGGGCATCTGCTGCTGTGCTGCTGACAAGAAAACAAGAGCCATTATAATACATCAAAAAACCATGATAGGATTTCAGAAAGTCAATAAAATTCCTTATGGATAGGAGAACCTTATCACTACACATTTAGTAATTGCCTAATTAATTAATTAATTTAATGAATGGTGTTGACCTTAGTTTCTCTCAAGGTAGTTTGACAAGAGATGCTGTATGAACAGAGATAAGTTATAGTCCTTAAGTTTTACCATTGTTAGTTCTGTACTGCACAGGACAAAAAGAAACCTAAGCATATGTGCAAATATTTTTGGTTTGTGCTGTTGCTGCATTATAGATGAATGTCTATCTGTGCTCCAACTGGCTGGAATTACTTTGCCCAAACTTTAATATCTCCACGCAGGGTCTCGTCCCACAATGCAATTTGTTGTCCTCCATCATGCAATATTGTCCTATTATTATACTTTATACAGTTAGATTTTTTTTGTTCAGTGTATGTTATACATTTGGTCGTGCAGGTTTTGGAATACAAGATCACATACTTTTAACAGTAGCAGGCAGACACACACAAACCGCATGACTTATAGTTCATACTGGTCCTGGCAGTGCTGTGGGCAGCACATGATTTACTGGTGCTGCGCCTGTCCAATTAGTCAGCGTGGATTGTTCTCTCCCCCTCTGTATTACATCATTCGATTCTTTAATGATTTCAGCCAAATTCAATTTCCAAAATAATGACAGTAGTCATCCGGGTGAAACAACAACACTGTTTCCATGAATACACAAGAATAGAATATGTGTCAACTGTTTATTTATTTATTTATTTATTTATTTATTTATTTATTTAGAGAAATATAGCTATTTTCTTTAAAAGTAAAAACAACAGAAAATGGCTTCCATTGTAAATGATTTTAGCTGGATAAGTTCAGGAATATCTCTTATTCGTAGCTAATAGAATTTCTGCGGATATTATCAAAGCTCAAAAAGCAGAGCCACATTCCTCTTATACAGGTTTGTTCACCTCTTTGGAAAACCTGCTTTCATCTTTAAAACATGCTTGGTGTTTTACCCTCTCCTGTTTTTATATCTTCTGATACAGTATAGATTTGCTCAAGTTTCTAAATTCAACTAATACAATTGAAGTTAAAAGCAAATAATGATGCACTCAGTGCTTATCATATAGACAAGATTCACAACTGGGCAGACACATGGCAAATGACATTTAATAGAGAAAAGTGTACTGCATGCAGGAAATAAAAATGTACATTATAAATATTATATGGGAGATACTGAAATTGGAGAAGGAATCTATGAAAAAGACCTAGGAGTTTTTGTTGACTCAGAAATGTCTTCATCTAGACAATGTGGGGAAGCTATAAAAAAAGGCTAACAAGATGCTCGGATGCATTGTGAAGTGTTGAATTTAAATCAAGGGAAGTAATATTAAAACTGTACAATGCACTAGTAAGACCTCATCTTGAATATTGTGTGTAGTTCTGGTCACCTCGCTATAAAAAAGATATTGCTGTTCTAGAAAGAGTGCAAAGAAGAGCGACCAGAATTATTCCAGGTTTAAAAGGCATGTCATATGCAGATAGGCTAAAAGAATTGAATCTGTTCAGTGTTGAACAGAGAAGACTACGTGGCGACCTAATTCAAGCATTCAAAATTCTAAAAGGTATTGACAATGTCGACCCAAGGGACTTTTTCAGCCTGAAAAAAGAAACAAGGACCAGGGGTCACAAATGGAGATTAGACAAAGGGGCATTCAGAACAGAAAATAGGAGGCACTTTTTTACACAGAGAATTGTGAGGGTCTGGAATCAACTCCCCAGTAATGTTGTTGAAGCTGACACCCTAGGATCCTTCAAGAAGCTGCTTGATGAGATTCTGGGATCAATAAGCTACTAACAACCAAACGAGCAAGATGGGCCAAATGGCCTCCTCTCGTTTGTAAACTTTCTTATGTTCTTATGTTCTTATGTTCTTATGTTCTTACGTGATCCAGGGTCAGTTCATAAGACTACCCTTGTTTGTTTTGAATGCATATTCAGGGTTAGTGTTTGTTTACACTAATCCAGAGTTTACAAATGGGTGTTTAGGATTTTAGAAATAATAAAAGCATAATAAAACACTTTAGCAAAAAAAATAAAAAATGGTACAGGTTGTGTTGTTTTGGCATACTCTGCTTGATAAGTGTTTTAAGTAAAGGCATCCATTCACAACATTTCCCGTTACCTATAAACCTGACACAAAGCTAACTGATATTTCTTTTGCCGTTCTTTTTTTCTTTCCAATTAGAAAAAAATCTTGGCCTCACTGTTCACTGTACGCTTCGGCCTGTGTAGCTCTACTGTCAGTACTGTGGTCCCCTGCGCTGTGTCGTAAGTATCGTATTTATTATTTCAGGCACTTTGACATACCCTTTAGTGACTCCTCAGTGAATGTGCTTACTTAAGTATTTGTAAAAATGAAAATATTTCATCGAGTGGTTATGTGACATCATAAACCGTGAGAACCCAGGGATTAATTATGCACTGCAGCGCATATATTATTTTTTATATCACATGGATTCAAAGGTATCTATACGCACATCCATTATTTAAAAGAGGTGCAGGGTACGAAGTAGTCAAAACAAGAATAAATAATTTTATTTGTCAAAACACCGTGCCAACAGGTAAAATCAACATTTTGATCTACGAGTGACCTTCTTTAGGATCATTAAAAACTATAATACAATATATTGTTGAGTGGGCCCCCAAGTTGCTCACCTGGTAGAAGCACAGCCGTGTGGTGTGCAGGGTGTCATACAGAACAAGTTTGTGTCCTGGCTGTACAGATTCACCTGTCTGCTGGGGATTTTGAAGGGAATGCTGCATTGGTTCTGGCGGTCCCGTGTGTTATGGAGGCAACACCGGCAGGGACTGTTTCTGCTCGTTACACTACAGAAGACCCTGCTGGCCAGGCGTCCAGTGAGCTCAGAGAGGACACCTCCAGGGCTGGCCTTTGTCTTCCAGAGGTCGGTAGCTCGCTGACATCTGCCCTCGAGTTCCTGGTTGTAAAAGAAGAAGCTGGCTCGGTTGAGGGATCGGATGGAGACTCACTGAACCTTCAGTTCTCATGAGATGTGTGGGGAATCGTTGCAATGAGGAGAAAAAAGAATTGGAAAGAAAATCTGGGGTTAAATAATTGGGCACACTAAATAAAATAAAAAATAAAAATGTTGTTCAAGAGATCTCTTTTTGTAACACATTATTGAGAATAACAAATGCTGAATTCAGAAAAGTATTATATTTAATTAACGTCTAATAGCTTTATTGATTTAATTGTTTTATTTACAATATCATTTAATAGTGAGCTTGTAAGAATATAATTGTAAGTATATATATATATTATTTATAAAAGCTGGGCTGAGCTGAGTGGGGGATGGAGGGGGTTGATGCTGGGATGCCAGAATCACTGTTGAGCCCTTTTGAGGTGTCGTGGGCTAGTCAACGAAATACTGAGGATGGAAGGTATCCACTTGAAGACCCCAGAGATGTACCCTACTTAGCTCAATCCAGACGGTTGTCATGCTGATGCACTGGGGAGACCACACTGGGTTGATCCCCGGAGCCAGCATCGCAGCCGTTGTGTGTGGTTGATCCCTTGAGCCAGCATTACACTTCAGCAATCAACACCAGACAGAAGGATATCTATATCATCAGATGGAAAACATCGCAAATGGATGGAGATGCAGATGGATCACATTAGTTTTCTGCAAAGCTGGTGATTATCTTGGCGAGAGCTGAGTTCAAATCAGCATAAAGTTCAAAATCTACTCTCATGTAATGGAAATCATGAAGATCTGGATACATCCTGTGACAGCTGTGAATAGTGCAGCTGGAAACAAGGGAAAGACCTTGTGACAGCATGGAGAGACAGCTGACAGGAGGAAAGAGACCCCACTGGGGCTGGCAAGGGTTAGCTACCCTGGTCGGCAGTATCCAGCTCTATGTTTTCAAAGGTAAACAGGATGCTGAGACACCCAACCAAGGCTTCTAAGAAATTAAAGAGAAAAATACCCCTAGCATCAAAAAGAGCGGGGGCGGAAGATGACTCAACATTAGATAACATGGTTAATGACTTAGGAACGGAAAAGGATATGAGAATGGACAGTACTTCACAAAAGACTAGTTCAAGATCTGCAATTAGCAAAGACATGGCACTCCAGGTTTGTGTCTGCTGCTGGAGCAAGGCGACAATGGTCAGGGTTTTGAAGATTCATCAAGGGAGAATGAAATGCTTGAGAATTAAATGCTTGAGGGAGAAGGGACAAGGGCTTCGCATTGAACAGTACTTCTTACAAAGTCAGTCAAGTCAAGCAGGTTCGGAAGCATTTAAACTAGAAAGGAAAGGGGGAGAAATCAACAAAAAAACAGAAGGGAGACCGCATCAAAACAAGAACAACAACTCAGGTAAGACTACCATTAAATGTATTTATCTAAATGCTAGAAGTATCAGAAACAAAATTTTAGAACTTGAAGCTACTGCACTAACAGGTAACTATGATGTGATAGGTGTTACAGAAACGTGGTTATCTGAGAGTGATGGGGACGAATATAATATTTGTGGGTATACACTGTATAGGAAAGACAGGCAGGACAGAAGAGGAGGAGAGGTAGCGCTATACATAAGAAACAGTCTTGAAGCCCAGGTGTTAAACCTGGACAAAGAAAATAAAACCGAATCAATATGGGTCAGAATAACAGGCAAAAATTCAAAAGGCATAATAATAGGAGCATGCTATAGACCGCCAGATTCAGACGGTGAGCACAATAATCTGTTATACAATGACATTAGAAATGTGTGTAGCAAAGGAGAAGCCATACTAATGGGGGATTTCAACTACCCCCAAATAAAATGGGAAAACCCGGTGGGTAGCGCGAAGGATGAAATAGAAATGGTGGAAATGACAAATGACTGCTTCCTAACACAATTTGTGAAGGCACCCACTAGAGGGGAGGCATGCCTTGATTTAGTCTTTTCAAATAACGAAGATAGAATAACTAAAACAGAGGTCAGAGAACCACTGGCAAACTCAGACCACAACATGGTCTCATTTGAAGTGTTTTTTAAATCCCCAAAAGTAAAGACTAAAGTTAAGGTTTACAATTTTAGAAAAGCAAACTATGAAGGTATGAAACAGAGACTAACAGAAGTAGATTGGAGTAAAATAGAGAAAACACCCACAGAAGAAGGATGGTTGTTCTTCAAAAATGTAGTACTAGAGGCGCAAAACAATTACATCCCTAAAGTAGACAAATCTAAATGTAAAACTAAATTGCCAAAATGGTTTAATAGATCAATTAAAAAAAATATTCAGTGAAAAAAGGCACTTTACAGAGCATTAAAAAAGGACCAAAAAGAAAGTACACAGAAAGAGTACACGGAACTGCAAACGCAAGTCAAAAAGGAAGTTAGAAAGGCCAAGAGAGAAATAGAAATGAACATTGCTAAGGGAGCTAAAACCAACTCCAAAATGTTTTTCCAATATTACAACAGCAAGAGAACATTCAAAGAGGAGATTAAATGTTTAAGAGATACAAATGGCAAAATCGTAGAGGAAGAAAAAAAAATAGCAAATATGTTAAATGATTACTTTTCACAAGTTTTTACAAAGGAAGATACTGACAACATGCCCCACATGTCATCCAGTTCCTATCCAGTTTTAAATAACTTTAGCATAACTGAGGCAGAAGTGTTAAAGGGACTAGGAGCTCTTAAAATAAACAAATCCCCTGGGCTGGATGAGATCCTCCCAGTAGTACTCAAAGAAATGAAAGAAGTAATTTACAAACCGCTAACCAAGATCATGCAGCAGTCTCTTGACACAGGGGTGGTACCGACAGACTGGAAAATTGCAAACGTAATACCGATCCACAAAAAGGGAAACAAAACTGAACCAGGTAACTACAGACCAGTAAGCCTGACTTCTATTATATGCAAACTTATGGAAACTATAATAAGATCCAAAATGGAAAATTACCTATATGGTAACAGGGTACTGGGAGACAGTCAACATGGTTTTAGGAAAGGGAGATCGTGCCTAACTAACTTGCTTGATTTTTTTGAGGATGCAACATCGATAATGGATAATTGCAAAGCATATGACATGGTTTATTTAGATTTCCAGAAAGCTTTTGACAAAGTCCCGCACAAAAGATTAATTCTCAAACTGAACGCAGTTGGGATTCAAGGAAACACATGTACATGGATTAGGGAGTGGTTAACATGTAGAAAACAGAAAGTACTGATTAGAGGAAAAACCTCAGAATGGAGTGTGGTAACCAGCGGTGTACCACAGGGATCAGTATTAGGTCCTCTGCTATTCCTAATCTACATTAATGATTTAGATTCTGGTATAGTAAGCAAACTTGTTAAATTTGCAGACGACACAAAAGTAGGAGGAGTGGCAAACACTGTTGCAGCAGCAAAGGTCATTCAAAATGATCTAGACAAGATTCAGAACTGGGCAGACACATGGCAAATGACATTTAATAGAGAAAAGTGTAAGGTACTGCATGCAGGAAATAAAAATGTACATTATAAATATCATATGGGAGATATTGAAATTGGAGAAGGAATCTATGAAAAAGACCTAGGAGTTTTTGTTGACTCAGAAATGTCTTCATCTAGACAATGTGGGGAAGCTATAAAAAAGGCTAACAAGATGCTCGGATACATTGTGAAAAGTGTTGAATTTAAATCAAGGGAAGTAATGTTAAAACTGTACAATGCACTTGTAAGACCTCATCTTGAATATTGTGTGCAGTTCTGGTCACCTCGCTATAAAAAAGATATTGCTGCTCTGGAAAGAGTGCAAAGAAGAGCGACCAGAATTATTCCGGGCTTAAAAGGCATGTCATATGCAGATAGGCTAAAAGAATTGAATCTGTTCAGTCTTGAACAAAGAAGACTACGTGGCGACCTAATTCAAGCATTCAAAATTCTAAAAGGTATTGACGGTGTCGACCCAAGGGACTTTTTCAGCTTGAAAAAAGAAACAAGGACCAGGGGTCACAAATGGAGTTTAGAAAAAGGGGCATTCAGAACAGAAAATAGGAGACACTTTTTTACACAGAGAATTGTGAGGGTCTGGAATCAACTCCCCAGTAATGTTGTTGAAGCTGACACCCTGGGATCCTTCAAGAAGCTGCTTGATGAGATTTTGGGATCAATAAGCTACTAACAACCAAACGAGCAAGATGGGCCGAATGGCCTCCTCTCGTTTGTAAACTTTCTTATGTTCTTATGTAAGTCAGTCAAATGAAATCCAGTGACAGGAAGCAAACCATAGTTCGCAGGATATCAGCACCCCTGTCATAGAAGTGAGGAGGACTTGTGTGGACACAACTAGTGATGAACCTAATGATCCTTGCGAACCCGGTCAGATGAACCAGCGTAAGAGAGAAAAGAAACTCAACGGGCACAAGCCTGGAGTTAAATGGCCAAGAGCTTGTGAGAAAACTGCATGGCACACAGTAAACACAGATCTCTGTTTTACTTTGGAAAGGTTAAATAGAACAGTTGAAAAGAAGCTTGATAAATTTGGGGACATTATCTACGCATATGGAAGCAAGATGTTTGGAATTGAAAAAAGGAAGAAAAAAGTACAAACTATTCCTGGAAAGTCTAGACGGCAACAGGAGATTGAACGCTTAGTTAGAGAAAGGCAAATTTGACAATTTGACGGTAATCAGTAGACATCTGTTTTAATTTGTCTAATTGGAAAAGCTCAGGACAGCATTACCCAAATCAATCCCAAGTGTTCTTAAATTGGCAATGCAATGTCATGGCAATGCTTTGACCTTTAATGCAGTGTTATCACTTTGGTAGGACCCTAAAAACACTGGCAGTCCATTGCAGTTACATTATTACCACTGTGCAATATCTGTTCCAAATCTGTTTTAATGAAACTGTTGATATCCCTTTGAGTCTCATTATGGTTTTGCTAAGATTGAACCCTTATAATTGTATCCTAATGGTATGTTTCAAACAATTCTGTC
The DNA here is from genome assembly GCF_017654505.1 of Polyodon spathula. NCBI lineage: Eukaryota > Metazoa > Chordata > Actinopteri > Acipenseriformes > Polyodontidae > Polyodon > Polyodon spathula. The sequence continues at coordinate 95,435,562 of NC_054536.1, forward strand.
AGGAATATGATTCTATCCTCCCATATCAATATGCAAAACTCAGTTGTTCCCAGAGATGTATACTGATTAATAATAGTAGAAGGCTGGAAATTTATTGAAAGTAATTGGATACTGTATTACTTTAAATTGGTCATATTCACTTACTAATCATACCTTGTGGTGTTTTTTGGTTATTATTGTAGAGAACTAATAAAGTATGTATGGTGCCTCAACTTAAATACATTGTAGGTCCTAGCACAAAATAAACTGATGAACCTTCCCATGCCAATATTTGCACAGTAATCTTGTAGTTTTTCCATGCTTTTCCCATGGTTATACTGTAATATGCATTTGCCATAGTTTTATTTTGAAATGTTTTTAGTGTAGCTATCTCTGCTTTACAATGCTTACTTGTGGTTTGCAATGCACCCCTTCGCTGACTCGGGAGGTGAGAAGATGAACACATGCTGTCCTCCGAAGCTAACAGGTGCCCAGCCAGACTACTGGAGACGCTGGTGCTCGATGAGACGATGACACCCTGGCCGACCTAGACCCTCCCTACCCCGGTGACACTCAGCCAATTGAGTGCCGTCTCCTGGGAACTCCCATCCACGGTCAGCTGTGCAATAGCCCAGACTCCAACCGGCAACGTCCAGGCTATAGGGTGCATCCTGCACTCACACAGAGCACCTTCACTGGAAGCGCCCCTCGGGAGCCCCCTACAAAATATTATTCTGAGCCTAAAATGAATAAACTCGCTTGTAACAGATTGTGTCATTGACAAGCATATGAGCACCTATTCTCAGAAATTCACACAAACTTCAAAACTCATGCATGCATATTTCTGTTTACAGGTTTCAATCAAACTGGAGTGGGTTTCACCTTAACATATTCTCCGTCACACAGTGACAGAAATTAAAGCATCAAATGGTCACCCTCCTAAATCTTTTTTGGCTCTTAGTTGGGCTGGGTAGCTATTTCTGGCATAGTAAATGTGTTGAGTATGCACAAAGTACAAAGGTAGCAAAAGAGCATGCGCAGTTCCTGAAGGAAACAAAAAAGGGCAGAACACCGGCACAACATGATTTGCTAAGCTTTCAGAAGAACAGATCTTTTAGGAATATGACATGATAAAAATAATAGTTAGGGTATACTGTATATAAAGTAAAATATAAAGTAAATGCCCTTGAATGTTCTCCTTTTCAGAAACCGACCTTGATTACAACCACAACAGCGTAGATGACAACACTGTCTGCCCTAATATAAGAGTTGGACAAGATGACCTACCAGGTAAAAATGTTTTTTTATTTGTATATGTTAAATCATACTTATGCTTTATGTTCATTAATTATATCAAATATAAGTTTATTTATGGTATGTATGTATGTATATATGCAATGAATATATATGTATGATAAATAGTGAAAAAAAGGGTTACTCTGATTTCAGAACAGAATCAGATCAATTAAACAGTACAGTAAATTATGGCTAGTCTTGTTTTTTTCTTTCAGAAAAACACATTCAATAGTACCTTAGAGACTGAACAGAATATTAATTTGTCAATGTATGAGACTGAGAAGAATTAACCTAAAGTGCCAACAGAGCAATGTATTCAGTGATATTTACACCACAATGTGTTCTACACTAGAAACAGAAAGAGAAAGAGAAGACTGTGGTGATCAGTAAGCCAAGGTTTATTTTTTACATTCTGTAATTACACAACAATAAACAATGAGAAATAAACTAGGTTGTAATAAGAAGCAAAGATGTTATAAACGGGTGAATACAGAGACTGTAATAAGAGGTATAGAGCAAGAGGCTAATCACAAGACTCTAATAAGAGGTATAGAGAAAGAGGCTATTCACAAGACTGTAATAAGAGGTACAGAGAAAGAGGCTATTCACAAGACTGTAATAAGAGGTATAGAGAAAGAGGCTATTCACAAGACTCTAATAAGAGGTATAGAGAAAGAGGCTATTCACAAGACTGTAATAAGAGGTACAGAGAAAGAGGCTATTCACAAGACTGTAATAAGAGGTATAGAGAAAGAGGCTATTCACAAGACTGTAATAAGAGGTACAGAGAAAGAGGCTATTCACAAGACTGTAATAAGAGGTATAGAGAAAGAGGCTATTCACAAGACTGTAATAAGAGGTATAGAGAAAGAGGCTATTCACAAGACTGTAATAAGAGGTATAGAGAAAGAGGCTATTCACAAGACTGTAATAAGAGGTATAGAGAAAGAGGCTATTCACAAGACTGTAATAAGAGGTATAGAGAAAGAGGCTATTCACAAGACTGTAATAAGAGGTATAGAGAAAGAGGCTATTCACAAGACTGTAATAAGAGGTATAGAGAAAGAGGCTATTCACAAGACTGTAATAAGAGGTATAGAGAAAGAGGCTATTCACAAGACTGTAATAAGAGGTATAGAGAAAGAGGCTATTCACAAGACTGTAATAAGAGGTATAGAGAAAGAGGCTATTCACAAGACTGTAATAAGAGGTATAGAGAAAGAGGCTATTCACAAGACTGTAATAAGAGGTATAGAGAAAGAGGCTATTCACAAGACTGTAATAAGAGGTATAGAGAAAGAGGCTATTCACAAGACTGTAATAAGAGGTATAGAGAAAGAGGCTATTCACAAGACTGTAATAAGAGGTATAGAGAAAGAGGCTATTCACAAGACTGTAATAAGAGGTATAGAGAAAGAGGCTATTCACAAGACTGTAATAAGAGGTATAGAGAAAGAGGCTATTGAGAAAGAGGCTATTCACAAGACTGTAATAAGAGGTATAGAGAAAGAGGCTATTCACAAGACTGTAATAAGAGGTATAGAGAAAGGGGCTATTCACAAGACTGTAATAAGAGGTATAGAGAAAGAGGCTATTCACAAGACTGTAATAAGAGGTATAGAGAAAGAGGCTATTCACAAGACTGTAATAAGAGGTATAGAGAAAGAGGCTATTCACAAGACTGTAATAAGAGGTATAGAGAAAGAGGCTATTCACAAGACTGTAATAAGAGGTATAGAGAAAGAGGCTATTCACAAGACTGTAATAAGAGGTATAGAGAAAGAGGCTATTCACAAGACTGTAATAAGAGGTATAGAGAAAGGGGCTATTCACAAGACTGTAATAAGAGGTATTGAGAAAGAGGCTATTCACAAGACTGTAATAAGAGGTATAGAGAAAGAGGCTATTCACAAGACTGTAATAAGAGGTATAGAGAAAGGGGCTATTCACAAGACTGTAATAAGAGGTATAGAGAAAGAGGCTATTCACAAGACTGTAATAAGAGGTATAGAGAAAGAGGCTATTCACAAGACTGTAATAAGAGGTATAGAGAAAGAGGCTATTCACAAGACTGTAATAAGAGGTATAGAGAAAGAGGCTATTCACAAGACTGTAATAAGAGGTATAGAGAAAGAGGCTATTCACAAGACTGTAATAAGAGGTATAGAGAAAGAGGCTATTCACAAGACTGTAATAAGAGGTATAGAGAAAGAGGCTATTCACAAGACTGTAATAAGAGGTATAGAGAAAGAGGCTATTCACAAGACTGTAATAAGAGGTATAGAGAAAGAGGCTATTCACAAGACTGTAATAAGAGGTATAGAGAAAGAGGCTATTCACAAGACTGTAATAAGAGGTATAGAGAAAGAGGCTATTCACAAGACTGTAATAAGAGGTATAGAGAAAGAGGCTAGTCACAAGACTGTAATAAGAGGTATAGAGAAAGAGGCTATTCACAAGACTGTAATAAGAGGTATAGAGAAAGAGGCTATTCACAAGACTGTAATAAGAGGTATAGAGAAAGAGGCTATTCACAAGACTGTAATAAGAGGTATAGAGAAAGAGGCTATTCACAAGACTGTAATAAGAGGTATAGAGAAAGAGGCTATTCACAAGACTGTAATAAGAGGTATAGAGAAAGAGGCTATTCACAAGACTGTAATAAGAGGTATAGAGAAAGAGGCTATTCACAAGACTGTAATAAGAGGTATAGAGAAAGAGGCTATTCACAAGACTGTAATAAGAGGTATAGAGAAAGAGGCTATTCACAAGACTGTAATAAGAGGTATAGAGAAAGAGGCTATTCACAAGACTGTAATAAGAGGTATAGAGAAAGAGGCTATTCACAAGACTGTAATAAGAGGTATAGAGAAAGAGGCTATTCACAAGACTGTAATAAGAGGTATAGAGAAAGAGGCTATTCACAAGACTGTAATAAGAGGTATAGAGAAAGAGGCTATTCACAAGACTGTAATAAGAGGTATAGAGAAAGAGGCTATTCACAAGACTGTAATAAGAGGTATAGAGAAAGAGGCTATTCACAAGACTGTAATAAGAGGTATAGAGAAAGAGGCTATTCACAAGACTGTAATAAGAGGTATAGAGAAAGAGGCTATTCACAAGACTGTAATAAGAGGTATAGAGAAAGAGGCTATTCACAAGACTGTAATAAGAGGTATAGAGAAAGAGGCTATTCACAAGACTGTAATAAGAGGTATAGAGAAAGAGGCTATTCACAAGACTGTAATAAGAGGTATAGAGAAAGAGGCTATTCACAAGACTGTAATAAGAGGTATAGAGAAAGAGGCTATTCACAAGACTGTAATAAGAGGTATAGAGAAAGAGGCTATTCACAAGACTGTAATAAGAGGTATAGAGAAAGAGGCTATTCACAAGACTGTAATAAGAGGTATAGAGAAAGAGGCTATTCACAAGACTGTAATAAGAGGTACAGACTGTAATATGAGTCAAGATATTTCAAACCGGTGAAGAAAGAGTCTGTCGTCAGTGCTTGTAAAGAAGATTCACAGAACATGACTGTCAAAATAATTGGAGCTGCATGAAAAACTAAATTATCCACGTTGGAAAACAGCAGCTTTTCTGTCTTCTGTGACTGAGCAAGATGCAATTTATATTAAGGACTCATGGATGAGCATGGAAACATTTCACTAGTTAAAAAATACCTATTTGAAAAGAAAAATAATAGTCTCCATTTTTTTATTTAAAGTACGTTTTCAGACACTTTTTTTTCGAATGGAAAAATATTTTGTAACATAGGTGCCCAAGCCCCCCCCCCCCAAACTCTGAGTCTCTTTATGGCTGTAAGTGGTCAAATCTCTATTCTAGTCACATCCTCTGAATGCTGTCTGTCAATCAGCAGCAATGCAGTCAGGACAGCAGGAATAGCAACCAGCCTCCGGTGTGACACTTTGAATAAACTTTATGAACACACAGGGAGCTATTTTTTATCATTTTTACTTTCACTAATACATTTTAGCACCTTCAAGAACATTCACTCAATTCCTAATTCAACAATAGAAAGTTGCTGGTACCTTTTTTTTTAAGCGTTAGACCTTTTTAATTGTTTTCAGCTCTTAAACAGTTGCAGATTTCAAGTTAGCTATAACATTTTCTAAGTAACTTGAACTCTGCAACCGTTTAAGAGCTGAAACGGTCTAATTAAGCAAAGGATCAGTTCAATTAAGGGTCTAGTTCAGTAATTGAGAGCTCTGTTGGATTGAAAACCAGCAGACACAGGGCGTCCCAGGATGGGGTTGAACACCACTGATACAGACCATGCTTGGCAGTATCCCAAGCATGGTCTATAGCATCCCAAAAGTAGTGAGTGGACATGCTGATTTGGATGAAAAACAATTACCTGAACTGGATGATAGCAAAACAGAAAAAATCAACCCCCCACCCTCCAAAAAAAAAAAATCACTGTCTTTCAGGATGAAACAAAACACTAACTGAGAGAGAAAAAAAACAATAACTCAATGTCATCGTGTCAGCTCAATTCCGCTCCCTGGAGGATCATTTGAATGGCAATGTGCAGTGCAACACAGTATCAAAAATAAAAATGTACTTAATTTTTTATGTTTCAATTAAATTAATCTACTCTTCTTAACTTAGTGCGAGGCTGGGCAATACCGATCCCGGAGGTCCTAGATATAGCTACACATGTGATTTTTACCCTGTATTCGCAAGCCACAGTAGTTAAACATGATCACTGTAGACTACAACATGCATACAGCACAGAAACAAAGCGGGGGGGGGGTCTGGTAATTGAATTGAATATCACAGCACTATCATTTCTGTTGAAGGCTTTGACCTGATAAGCCAATTCCAGTTGGACGTTGTATCGCTCAAGGGAGTGAGAAAGGTGGAAGGCTCGACAGCATTGCAAGTGGCTTACAGACTCGATAAAGATGCAGGCTTTCAAATTCCTACGAGGTAAGCAAAAAAAAAAAAAAAAACAACAACATACAAATAAATCACAGCAGATGTTTTACTATTGCAGTGAACTTGCAGGTGTTACCTCACATTGACAACAGCTTATTAGCAGTACACTTACACATCCAATCTGTTTGTGTTCCCTCTGCATCTGTAGAGCAGGAACAGGGGCATCCATTTGCTGTCATGTTTTAGGGAAAGTGTTGGCCAGACTTTATAACACATACCTGTTTATATATATATATATATATATATATATATATATATATATATATATATATATATATATATATATATATATATATATATAAATCATTTTCATGACACCAGTGCAGAAAGAAGAAAGAATAAGGATATGATTCTTTTGTTTTTCTGAAATATATAAACATGTCAATTTGTGAGCAGACATGTTAGGTGCACAGTAGGTTGGTCACTGTAGGTTGGTAGTTTTTTTCTAGGGTTTAATATAAGTAATCATAGCATTTCCTTCTACTATAATAACTAGCATAAAAAGTTAACTTATCATATACTGTATTAAAGCTGATACAGCTCAAGGTGCTTAACATTAAGCACTGAATTTCTTTTGATTTTAGTTGATATTCATCAGCCGATACCTTGAAAACTTTCTTTAAAAGCTGCAGTTCCCTTTTCAAGTCAGACCACGTGGTTCCAGTAAGCTGTTTTCATTTATTTTATTAGGCTACAGGAAACTCCTTTTTTATTACCTTGCCTTGATCATTTTACAAGAAGGTAAAAGCTGGTTGCAACTTGTGTGTATAAACTTTCCACCCATAGAGGCTGCTAGTTAACAAACAGCGAGTGGTAGACTCAAGGGAAATGCATGACGTCAGTGTAATTTTATAAAACACATTCGATGGCTGTTTTGCAGCCAACTATTATAAAAAATGCAGGATTTACTCCACAAATACAATATTTGGGGAAAATATATGTTTTTTTATAAGTGTCTTTGTAAATCTGTTTTTGTATTCATTCAAGGAAACACATGTACATGGATTAGGGAGTGGTTAACATGTAGAAAACAGAAAGTACTGATTAGAGGAAAAACCTCAGAATGGAGTGTGGTAACCAGCGGTGTACCACAGGGATCAGTATTAGGTCCTCTGCTATTCCTAATCTACATTAATGATTTAGATTCTGGTATAGTAAGCAAACTTGTTAAATTTGCAGACGACGCAAAAGTAGGAGGAGTGGCAAACACTGTTGCAGCAGCAAAGGTCATTCAAAATGATCTAGACAAGATTCAGAACTGGGCAGACACATGGCAAATGACATTTAATAGAGAAAAGTGTAAGGTACTGCACGCAGGAAATAAAAATGTACATTATAAATATCATATGGGAGATATTGAAATTGGAGAAGGAATCTATGAAAAAGACCTAGGAGTTTTTGTTGACTCAGAAATGTCTTCATCTAGACAATGTGGGGAAGCTGTAAAAAAGGCTAACAAGATGCTCGGATACATTGTGAAAAGTGTTGAATTTAAATCAAGGGAAGTAATGTTAAAACTGTACAATGCACTAGTAAGACCTCATCTTGAATATTGTGTTCAGTTCTGGTCACCTCGCTATAAAAAAGATATTGCTGCTCTAGAAAGAGTGCAAAGAAGAGCGACCAGAATTATTCCGGGCTTAAAAGGCATGTCATATGCAGACAGGCTAAAATAATTGAATCTGTTCAGTCTTGAACAAAGAAGACTACGTGGCGACCTAATTCAAGCATTCAAAATTCTAAAAGGTATTGACAGTGTCGACCCAAGGGACTTTTTCAGCCTGAAAAAAGAAACAAGGACCAGGGGTCACAAATGGAGTTTAGAAAAAGGGGCATTCAGAACAGAAAATAGGAGACACTTTTTTACACAGAGAATTGTGAGGGTCTGGAATCAACTCCCCAGTAATGTTGTTGAAGCTGACACCCTGGGATCCTTCAAGAAGCTGCTTGATGAGATTTTGGGATCAATAAGCTACTAACAACCAAACGAGCAAGATGGGCCGAATGGCCTCCTCTCGTTTGTAAACTTTCTTATGTTCTTATGTTCTTAACATTCTCAGGAAATTCCTGTCATATTCGCTACTGTATTCTACAATTTTCTAGGTCATTTTTTATTGATGATTTATGTGAAAATTACTTGATTACTCTTTGCAAAATGTCTTTTGCATTTGAAAGATTCATATTCCTACCCATTGATTCATATTCAATATACAGCTGTATTCTATGATTCTCTCATTCAAGTTCGACATCATTTTAAACTCTGGTATTGAGAGCCACTAGTGTGTTCACATCAGGTACACAGCTGTAATATAGGAGTCCCAATGATGGTGGTTAGTCTAACTGTCCAATAAAAATAAACATTTTTTGCATCCACATGTGTTACAATTTAAGGCCATACCTCAGAATCCATTCAAGATTCAGAATTCACATTAAATGAATACTGTTCAAAGCCAAAGAGTGCCCTTGATCATGTCTTTTGATACAAAGTATTTGATCTGATATAGCTTTTCAAATTCCAAACAGTAAACACCACTCACTTTGAAATGCATCTGTATTCTAGAATTTGCATAGTCAAGCTTAATTATGGAAACCAGGCAGTACAAACTACCTAATATGCAGCTACAATAGAGTTACAGTACATACAGATCAAAATGATCAAAAGAATAATTAAGTAGTCAACCCATACAATTCTGGCTAATTAGGAAACACCCCCTAATTATGAGAGACAATTATTGCTATTCTAGAAATTGATGCTTTTAAAGAAAAAGCTTATCTCGAGACTTGCTGTTTTAGAACAAATAAATGCACCAGTAAACTCCAAAAGCATTTCTTTGAGAGATCGCATGCAGCAATATCCACCTGCTCTGCTGTGCACTGATGGGGATAACTTATTTTGGAAGCCGTAATGTTAGAATTCATGAAAGGTATAATAAAGTTGCAGAATACATACCGAGCACTGGCACAAGAGTTGCACAGCACAGATCAATAACCATGTGTTGTTAAAACTTTCTACAAAGTTTTTGAAAAATTGACGAGTTACTAAAGCCCTGATCAATGCAGAATTAAACCACGTTTTGTTTAACCAGCTCACAAGTTTCTAAAGGCAGTGAGGATATTAGACCCACAGCATGTTTGTAGTTTGTATAAAGAACCCATCCCGTTAGATTGCGTTCCAGGGTTTGATGCGCACTGTAAATCAGAAATGGAGGGATATCAGCTATATGCAAAAGAAAACTGCAGTGGAATTTCTTTGACTGAATTTAGGAGAAATGCAGAAGAACTATTTCCCAATTTAGCAAAAAAGTCTCAAATATATTTGTCAGTTGTTACCAATTCTGTGGCTGCTGAAAGAAGTGTTTCTTCATAGGGACACATTTTCACAGATCAATGTCAATCCATGAAAGAAGACCGGGTTAACCAACTGACGATGCTGAAGATTAATAGCAAAATATATGTCTTTCATGCAACAAAATAACACTTAAGGGCTTCTTATGAACAACTTTTTTTTTTTTACATTATATGCAAAGAACAAAACAAAACCACTAAAAACAAAACAAAGAAAAAGATAAATAAACACAGCTTACATATGTTACAGAATCTATCAAATATCCAGATTCCAACAGATGGTTACAACACCTATACTGTTCAGGGATCGGTGCCAGAAACAGGAAATCGATTAAAAAAAAAAACAATATCTTCTCTTCTGTTGATGAAATATATATATATTTGTGTGCTTTGTGGTAATAGAATGACCAATGGTTGAAGTAATGTAATGAGATGATTGTTTAATGGTTGCTCATTCCGTGACTTGCTGGGGAGGCTAGATTGACATCTGTAGGACTAAATTACAGGCTAAAAAACAGGTTGTACAAAACACAGGGCTGTGGTTATATCTAATGACAGAGGGCCAACTTCCAAACCACTGAAAACAAAGCAGTCTCAGGAGAGTAGGTAATGATAACCTCTACTACAGTCTAGATGCCTTTGTTCTTCATACATGGAAGTTGCTTGAGTAAAAAAACATCAACCATGTGTTATTCAATCTGAATCAATATAACTCCACATTTGCTCCATTTCTTAACTAAAAAGTTAGATTTGAACCTTAAGAAATATATTCACAGTTAAATAAAAACCCTCAGATAAATGAAATAACTATTGCATCCCTACAGAATAATCTACCCACATGGTTTGCCCGAGGAGTATTCCTTTGTGACCACGTTCCGCATGGTGAAGAACACCATCCACAAAGTATGGAACATGTGGCAGGTGGTGGACCAGGATGGCTACAAGCAGGTGGGACTGCGTCTCAACGGAGACCAGCAGGGGGTCGAGTTCTTCCTGGTGGGCAAGGATGGCAATCTGCAAGTGGTCACCTTCCCAGGGGTATCCCAACTTTTCAACACAGAGTGGCACAAAGTGCTGGTGGGAGTGGAGCATGATCAGGTGACCCTCTACCTGGACTGCCAGCCTATTGGATCCAAACCCATTAAGACCAAAGGTACTGTCAATACTGAAGGGGAGACTCTCATCGGAAGGCTGGATGCAGATCCTGATACCTCTGTTGCGGTAAGTGTTTATACATGGAAACATGGTTTAATTGAGTCCTCAGACAGCATGGACAGTGTGGCCAAGCGGACCTGAGAATTATTAAGTGCATCGTTTCGTTGGTGTACCAGGGCTCCAGATAAGGTTTTGCACCATTGAGTAATTTACTCTCCAATTTAAACACGATTTTCAAAAGTGGCAAAATAAGAACGAGGTTGAGAAATGATTTTAAAAGCCTGATTAATGTAGCCACTTCACTTGATTTACTGTATATTTTTAAAGCATCAACAAGTGAATGCAAGACTAATTTAATCTAAACCCTTTGAAAGGCGGATACTTAGTGACCCCAGTCAGCTTTTAGAAATGACTTTGCAACCTAGTAAATGTATTTTGTGTGTGTAAAATGCAACAATATCTTGAAGTGATGAGTACTTTCAATAAGCACTGTACATACTTTAATGCTAACTTATAGGGGTTTGTATTAATTACATAGAACCTTACATTTTATCTGTAAAGTTACTTTGAACTACTGTACAAAAACAACAATTAATTGTCTTTGCTTTATTGACCACAAACAGTATGGCTGTGAAGCAAAGAAACACAGAAACAGAATGTATTTGTTTTTATTCCAACACTGCAGATGGAATATAAACATGCAATATTGTATTTATTATATAGAATAACTTCAAAAAATATTTTTCCAATGCGTAAAACACCAACTACCCCTTATCTGGAATGCTGGTGTATACTGACTTTATTACAATTTGATTAATAAGTTAAATTGTAAAATAATATTCACATTGTAATTGCAAATCTCTTTGTCCTGCGATAAAATGATACAGTACAGTTTGAGTAAATAAACACCATGAGACAACATAGCAAAGCCAAATGACTGACTCAGTTGAACTCATATTCAGAGCGGAAACATCTTTTAAAAACATCATTCAATTACACTATGTAACACAATTTTTGTTCCTGGGTAGTAAATGTTATTTCCTAATTGCTTATGCCTCAAAAGTATAGAAAATGGCTATTATTCCCCACAAACTTTGCTTTTGTGACCAGGACAGTGATATTTCAAAATATCACTATTTCCAATGGGAAAACGGGCAAATGTGTGTCTTTTCGTTCACATAAAGTCAGAAAAAAACAACATATGAATCCAAATTAACATGTATTTATACTAAAGTAATACAAAAATCGTAAATCTCGAAAAACTACTCACTTCTAAATCTTCATTTTTCATTTTTGTATTACTTTAGTATAAATACATGTTAATTTGGATTCATATGTTGTTTTTTTCTGACTTTATGTGAACGAAAAGACACACATTTGCCCGTTTTCCCATTGGAAATAGTGATATTTTGAAATATCACTGTCCTGGTCACAAAAGCAAAGTTTGTGGGGAATAATAGCCATTTTCTATACTTTTGAGGCATAAGCAATTAGGAAATAACACTTACTACCCAGGAACAAAAAAAAAAAATGTTACACAGTGTTATAAAACCAGACAAAGCACTTGCCATATCATAGGTATAACTGGAGGACACTAAGTTTACTCGGAGGCAAAAGTCTCTCTCCCTCGTATAAAACCCTCAACCTTGACGTGATGGCATTTAAATATAAACTGTGAAAGAAAAAAGGGCTAACAGCAGTGGGTTTGGGATTCCTCTTGAGCTCATCCAGTAATTCCTTCACTTTTAGTTTGAACTGCAGTGGATGCTGATACACTGCGACCCCCAGAGGGCCCAGAGAGAATCCTGCTCTGAGTTACCCATTCAAGAGGTAGGACCAATCAAAACCCATCTGCTTTCAGAAGTACCTTCCCTTTGTAGGCAAAGTTTGAACTCCCTGTGAACAATAAGGTACAGTCTGCAAAGGGGAGGGGATTGGTACAGTAAGCTCCACCACATTGTGTAACATATATCTCATTCCAGTTGACCGAGCTTGTCCACCCAACACCAGTCGAAGAAAAGCCACTTTTAACAATATTATTGAATTTCTTCTAAGAGTTTATCTCTCTATCTGAATACAGCAAAAATATATATTTTCCAAAACATATGCTGTAGAACACAAAGACTATAGTGGTGCATTTCTTTTTTTGTAGTGAAATAATGTAACATTCTGATAGACAAGATAAATGTATGACTCTTGGAGTGCTTTGATAGTTGACAGGTGGGCTTTGGTTGGGTTCCCATTGTCACCAGAGAATGAGAAGGGGGAATTTTCAATGGGAATACTCAAACGCTTTCTGCATAATAACCCATGTACTGCTTTCAATGCTTTTGTTTGGCAGCTTTGGACTTTATCTATCTTTTTTTTTTCATTATGGAAACTTAATAATCTCAGCTCTTGCCACCATGAATAGCTACTATCTGAAAAGGAAATACTTTTTGTTGAATCAGTTTCTGAGTGAAGGGGTCACGTTTTCACTAATACGCCTTTTTTGTTGTTGTTCTTTCCCCTTCTTTCTTCAGAGAATTATTCCCAATGCTGAGGTATTTATTTAATGTTTTTCTGCCTTTTGATTGCTTTTGCTTTGGAGTATGCTTTTACTTGCTAGTTGTTTCTGACTGGGGATTATCTACTTGTTGACTAATTGCTATGTCTTATAAATAGAAGATACATTGTTATAGCTCAGACTAATCTAAAGGGTTTGCTGACCCCTAAGATGAATATTAACACCATTGAAGGAAAGACAGGCCTAGATGAAAACAGCCGTACTACCTACCGAAAATGAACCCAGCTTTGGAATCATAGCCATATTGCAAATAACATAATGTGACTTTTTTTAAGGAAAATATATTTTCTTTCACAATAACCCTATTCCTTGTACTTGCGTATACATAACATCAATTAATTTTATTAGAATGTGTTTTACTTTTAAGCCCATTTAGTTAAATCATGTTGTTCAAAATAGAAATGCATGCACAATTCAGGAAGTGTTAGAACGTAAAAACTTCTTAATGCCACTCCTGTGAGAACGAAAAGGTACTAGTGGTATAGTATGACATCACTCTCATTCTAACACTAGAACAGAAGTGAACATATTATATAAACACCAAATTCTAATGGAATTTGTTATCAGCTCATTGCATTATCAAGGTCAAGAACAAAACTGTGGTAACCGTGCATAATAACCAAACACATTTTCCTGAACGCAATATCCCACCAAAACCAAATATTTTGGTATAATGTGCAGCTACAGAAGGCCTCTTTTTTGAATGTTGGCTTGCTGCTTTTCTTTCCCCTGCAGCCTGGTCGAGAGCCAAGGCCTGTCCCAGGCCCCGCGGGTCCCCCGGGCCCTCAGGGGCCTCCAGGAGACCACGGGTTGGATGGGAAGAATGTACGTATTCCTATGGGGTTGTAATTTGGGCATTATTTTTTTTATTACTATTAACTTTGAGAAGTGAAAGATGATATTGATGTAATTTGTTTTCTTTTGTTTTCTGTACAATGTTATACAATAAATTGTTGAATGCACCGATCTCCTGAAGCATCAAGTGTGCATTAAAATAATGAACTTCACCTCATCTAATACTGCCTGGCTTTTTGTGGAACTACTGCACCAAGAAATGGAGAAACAACATTATGTATAAAATGACATTGTGCAACAATGCATTAAAACAGTCAACTTTCAATTATAGAATGTTGTTCATGATTAAGGGAACAAACCATTTAATTCTCAGAAACATTTTATTTCTTCAGTTGATGTCACAACCTTATCTGCGTGGTTGGTATGGTTACAAGTTAATAGAACACTCTCAAGCTCTATAATATGTGCTATACTTTATGTTGTATTTTCCAATGCACCAGATTGCTTATGCAAGCACAGTTTGAGTAACCTAGATACTTTCAAAAGATTCTTGGATGCAGAATTTGTGCTGTTTGCCAATTCTTTGTTTGAAAGAATGTAGTAGCATTTTATAGTTTATAGTTTTCAGCAGAATCTGGCACTTCGAACTTTGCTCCTTTGCAATCTAACAAAGATTATTTTCATCCTGACAAACTTGCTGACAGCATAAACTCATAGTACACATTTTAAAGCTGGCAAACAATCATTTGTAAGTGTTAATATATTAATTATATATGTTTTACAGGGTGTACCTGGCCTTCCTGGAACACCTGGTCTGCCTGTAAGTATCACTAGTTATACAATGTATTTTGTTGTTTTATCCATTTTAGTTTGTTTTATGATGTTTTATGCATTTTAGGAGTCTAAATACTTATTATTTATTTCTTAGCAGGCATCCTTATCCAGGGTGACGTACAGCTGTTACAAAGTATCACATTACAAAATATCACACTACAGACAGGAGCTGTTATAAATACAATACAATCGTAATAAGAGCAAATTCCAATGAGAGAAAATAAAAAATACAGTAAATAATTACTGTTTCATTATGAGACATTACAACTAAAAGCAGTTAAACTTAAAAATATTTGGTTGTTATATTAATGCAGCTATCAATAATAACTTTTAAAAAAAGTATGACAACCAGAGAAAAGAGTCAAATGGATTTCTTTCAGGAACATTGGCGCTACAATCATAGCATGCTTCCTCTATTTTTGTTAGACACATTGATATACCATTATAATTCCAGTGTATTATCCTGGAGAAACCCTTGCAAAACCATTGTCAGGCCACATTACCAGCAATGACAACATAGGACCGGTACAGATATTGGTCATTGATCCTTATACGGTAGCTTGCTGGTACTCACATGGTACCAGGGTACAGCACAAGAGTACAGTTATAGCTCAATATGTGAAATCTTATGTCTATGTGGCCTCTGGCTTTATTGACCTGGGAGAGTCAATATTACCTTGTAACACGCCACAGCAATGCCATTGTCTTAAACATTTAATGTTGGTTATATTCTACCAGTTTGTGATACCATTATAGCTGTGCCTGTGCTGCCATTAGTCCTGAGATCAGAACCATTGCATTGTTGTTGCAGTGCTGACCATCTGCTCAGGGGTTAATGGCAAAACGATAAGTGCTGCTTCAATGTTACATATTGTTCAACTCAGGGTCTGAAAGGAGATAGAGGAGAGGTTGGACTTCCTGGGCTGAGAGGACTGCCAGGACTTCCTGGAGTTCATGTAAGTGACTGGCTGGGATTGGCCGATCATGGTTTAGTTTGTGTTACATTGTTTCACACATTCCTATGTGACATAACAATAGGAGTTCTTTTCATTCTATAGCGTCTGTAGAGCCGTTCTCGCGTCTTTAAGCACTATGTTTAAAAACTGCTGCTCAAGCCCCCTGTTGATCTCTTTACAGATGTAATTAAAAACTACTTTTAATTAAAACTGAAAAAACAACAACTTTCTGTGTTCATTTTAGGGCACCTGCTGTCCATGACTGATAAGATTTGTTCCTTTACTTGATTATTATAATCTTCATGCTAATAGAATAATGACATCAAATTAAGTCTCATACCACATTATTGTCAATACTATATCTTTAAAATGAGTTTCTTCCATTTTTATTTATTGAATTATTAGGGACAGCAAGGGTCCTTGGGCCCAAGAGGTCCTGTCGGAGAACGGGTAAGTTTATTTCCTTTTTAATATGCATCTCAGTCTGAGGCGCTTCTATATCAGGGGGTCTTGTATCTTTTTTAAACTTTAATATGCAGCCTGAGTGTTTGGTCCCTACATACTGTACATCCACCAGCAAAAAGTGATTTCCGGCGGGATTTTTATTCAGCAGTTTCAAAAACGCAATGATTCATTGCGAGTAAGGTCAAAAAGGTGGCCAAAACATTGGAAGGCAGAAATTTGTGTTATTTTTATTAAACATAACTGTAGTCTAAGACAACGTGAACGTGAAGAACCTGCACAGATAGCTAGCTAGGTAGATAGTTAGTTACTGTAAGTGGAACTGATTTCCATTTAAAAGGCTCCAGTGCCAGTGAAATAACTCATTACTTTTGCATTGCAGCAACAACATTGTATTTATATATAGCATCTTTCATAACAAGTATCCCAAGGCACTTTACAAGATTTAAACAAACAAACAGAAAATGTACAATTAAGTTCAGTTAAAAGCCAGTTAAAAGTACAGCTAGATACAATTAAAAGCCAATTTAAAATAATAAGTCTTTAAAGAAGTTTTAAAAAACTCCAGAGTCTGAACTTTTAATATAATTTGTCAAGGAGTTCCAAAGTCAGGGTGCATAAACAGAAAGCGTTCTGTCACCCTGAGTGCGCAGCCTGGAGTTGGGAGATAACCAACAGACCAGCCTCAGAGGATTGCAGGCTGCGAGCAGGGACATAGGGAGTAAGCAGCTCAGCAATATACGAAGGAGCAGTGCCAGTTAGACCTGTATAGTTTAGCATTGCAATTTTAAAATCAATCCTAAAATTAACAGGCAACCAATGGAGCTGACATAGTACAGGTGAGATATGACCACAAGCTTTTGATATTGTTAGGATACGAGCAGCAGCATTCTGGACATATTGGAGCCTTCTAAGAGTGCTATAAGGAAGGCCACAGAGCAAAGCATTGCCGTAATCTAATCTCGAGCTGACATAAGAACATAAGAACATAAGAAAGTTTACAAACGAGAGGAGGCCATTCGGCCCATCTTGCTCATTTTGTTGTTAGTAGCTTATTGATCCCAGAATCTCATCAAGCAGCTTCTTGAAGGATCCCAGGGTGTCAGCTTCAACAACATTACTGGGGAGTTGGTTCCAGACCCTCATGATTCTCTGTGTAAAAAAGTGCCTCCTATTTTCTGTTTTGAATGCCCCTGGTCCTTGTTTCTTTTTTCAGGTCGAAAAAGTCCCTTGGGTCGACATTGTCAATACCTTTTAGAATTTTGAATGCTTGAATTAGGTCGCCGCGTAGTCTTTTTTGTTCAAGACTGAATAGATTCAATTCTTTTAGCCAGTCTACATATGACATGCCTTTTAAACCCGGAATAATTCTGGTCGCTCTTCTTTGTACTCTTTCTAGAGCAGCTATATCGTTTTTGTAGCGAGGTGACCAGAACTGAACACAATATTCAAGATGAGGTCTTACTAATGCATTGTACAATTTTAACATTACTTCCCTTGATTTAAATTCAACACTTTTCACAATGTATCCGAGCATCTTGACGAGTGCATGAACTAACCTTTCTGCATCTACTGATGATAGAAAAGGACGTAAACGGGCAATATTGTGGAGGTGAAAAAGGGCTGTCCTAACAACACTGCGTACGTGAGGTTCAAGGGTTCATTGTGTTTTTCTCCATGCACCCCAGGGATTACCTGGATCTCCTGGATCTCCTGGATCTCCTGGATCTCCTGTAAGTATTGAACTTATAAAATAGTTTATTTTCATTTCAAGCCTTTATACTACAGTGTATACAGTATTTTTAATATGTTTGTCAATTCAGAAGCTTTATATTCTATGGAAATGACCGACTTGAATTCCATGCAAATGATTAAAAAGATGACATGGATAAAGGTCTGCCAAATAAATAAAAGAGGTTAATACTAACTGAAAGCATTTGCTGTAAAAGGCTTGTAAATATTTAAGTTACAAAGAGAATGCACAGAGGAGGCTTGCTAAAGGAACACATTTGCTTTGTGCTTGTTTTTGTAGGGAGCTGTATCAGTGGGACCTGCAGTAAGTGTGGATCTCTGTTTGTTTCATTGTCTGCTGTTGAAATTTACTGGCCCTTTCCCCTAATGTCAGGTGACACTCGACTCCATCTCATCGTGGGAAATATAAAGGCTGCAATAACCACAAGCTAATTTGAGGCCCTTTAGCTGGATTCAGAATACTTTCTGTATTTACTACAGACTGCCTGGAAAACATCAACTTTGAAATGATGCATTCACCATAAAACATTTAACTGACATTTTTGTCTAAACATATGTTATCCTACCTCAACTGACATCTCTGCAAATACTATTACTTTTCTGTGTCAATGAGTGATACCAGCTGGGAGAGAAATCACCTCAAAAGCTATAGCTATTGTAGTACTACAGTTTATGCTGCTTGCTCGATGGGGACAAAATATTGCAAAACACATAGAGGTAGTCAAATAGAAAGAATTACAAATGCACAGCATTCAGGACATTGTTGTAATTGCATATACATTTGTTTATTCATTTTAGCAATTTAAAGCTTTACTGTGTGACCTTAGACAAAAACATCTTTACATTCTATTTAAAACAATGGCAAGCCATGATTGAACTTCCTTCCCACCCCACTCCTCACACACCCTTTATGCGAAATGCTTCTGCGAGCGTTACCAAGGTCTCTAACGCACAGAATGGGTGAAACTATGTTGAGAATTTAAAGAAAATGGCGATGCATTACATTGTTTGACTGAAAATGTTAAATTCTCAGACAATATGCATTTGAGAGCAAAAAAAAGGAAGAGTCAGCCTGGTTTTCATTGGGTTTTCAGGGACCTCCTGGGAAACCTGGTGAAGCTGGGGATCCTGGCAATCTTGGACCTGAGGTAAGAAAGTAGGAAGAATAACTGAGGGTTAAATATTACTAAATATCAATTGTCTATGTACATTTGTTTTATTTTAATGTTTAGATGTATTTAATCTAAGTACAGTAAAATGAATTTCCAATTAAATATAGACTTCAAAATGCACTACTGTTCATGTCATGGCATGGTAGACTGTAACATAAAACAACAAAAGAAAACATAACTGTAGAGTTGGGGGGGTCCACCTCTGTCCCACCAGAAGAGACAGTGCTCAGATAAGGGTAGAAACAGGTTCTCCAGTTAATCTGGTAGGCAAGTATGCTGTATGAACGTGCCGCAGGCGTGCTGTAGGAAGGTGATAGAGGTGCTGTACGAGGGTGATGCAGGCATGCTGTAGGAGCATGCTGCAGGCGTGCTGTATGAGGGTGATGCAGGCATGCTGTACAAGCGTGCCATACAAGGGTGATGCAGGCGTGCTGTACGAGGGTGATGCAGGTGTGCTGTACGAGCGTGCCATATGAGGGTGATGCAGGTGTGCTAGACGAGGGTGATGCAGGTGTGCTGTATGAGCGTGCCATATGAGGGTGATGCAGGTGTGCTAGACGAGGGTGATGCAGGTGTGCTGTACGAGCGTGCCATATGAGGGTGATGCAGGCGTGCTGTACGAGGGTGATGCAGGCATGCTGTACGAGGATGATGCAGGCATGCTGTATGAGCGTGCCATAAGAGAGTGATGTAGGCGTGCTGAACAAGGGTACCATATGAGGGTGATGCAGGCGTGCTGTACAAGGGTGATGCAGGCGTGCTGTACGAGGGTGATGCAGGCATGCTGTACGAGTGTGCCATACAAGGGTGATGCAGGCATGCTGTACGAGGGTGATGCAGGTGTGCTAGATGAGCGTACCATATGAGGGTGATGCAGGCGTGCTGTATGAGGGTGATGCAGGCGTCCTGTACGAGGGTGATGCAGGCATGCTGTACGAGTTTGCCATATGAGGGTGATGCAGGCATGCTATACAAGGGTGATGCAGGTGTGCTGTATGAGCGTGCCATATGAAGGTGATGCATGCGTGCTGTACAAGGGTGATGCAGGTGTGCTGTACGAGCGTGCCATATGAAGGTGATGCATGCGTGTTGTACTAGGGTGCCGCAGGTGTGCTGTACGAGGGTGATGCAGGCATGCTATTGTGCTGCATCATTATTAATACCATTATTATTATGGATCATTTTTCATAGAGTCTCCACACTCGAGCATCTATTTATCCACTTGCCAGTAAGAAAAACATGGAAAGGGTTGTGCTCTGCTTCTCCAGAAAAGCCATAAAATCTCTATATTTGACAGGTTATCCTCGTGTTTTCTCTGAATGGGTGAAACCATGTTGAGAATTTTAAGAAAATGGCAGTACATTACATTGTTTGACTGAAAATGCAAAATTATCAGACAATATGCACTTGAGATATATATATATATATATATATATATATATATATATATATATATATATATATATATATATATATATATATAAATTGGGTGCACGAGTTTAGGTTTCCTGTTTGGATAAAAGCTGGCCTGTAATAAACTATTTTGTAATATTGACCACTATTGTTGTTCGTTATTAACAGGGACCGATGGGACCAAAAGGCAGTGCTGGTCCCCCAGGTCCACCCGGACCTGCGGTAAGTCATTTCTCAAATAAGCATTATTATATATCAAGCAACAGAGTGAATATTGCATGCTGAATGTTACGGGTCAATCATTCAATATTATGATCAATTTGTAATTCTTTGGAAACTATAGTGTAATTTTATGCCTCCCCTGAAATCATCATTACAATGTGGTGGGTAGTTATAATTACAGTTACTACTTATACATGTGTATGGCAATGGCCAATAACGAGAGATGGGTCTTCCTAACTCTACCTTGGTGCTGCCTACAATGAATGAAAAACAGTCTGCTGTTGTTGCTCCTTTTAGGGACCACCTGGAGTTTTCACAGGAGAGGGGAGTGGAGATTTTGTAAGTGATTATAAACTAACATGAAAAATGTTTATTTATTTATTAATTATATGTCTTCCTTAACCACAAACATACTTTATATATGTCATATATTATTTGATTTACTCAACCAAATTATCTAAAATAATGCTTGTTTTTGCTTCTTCCCGACAAAAGTGTTCAACAGCTTGCCCCGCTGGTCCGCAAGGCAACCCCGGGTTGGCAGGTCTGAAGGTAACTAATAGCGTCATTCTTTTTTGAACCTTTGAACATGTAGGTTTATCTTTTTAACAGACTGCCCCTAAATCTGTAGACCCTTCCTGGAGTAAACATGTCTATGGATTTATCTGTTGTACAGTAAGATGGTAGAACTGTAACATTCCCAGGTCTCCAACATGTTGAATTCAATGACCTGTCAAAGACTGAAACACTGCTTATCACATTTGTCTGTGTAACCCTTTTAAACTTTTTAGTGGCATTGCTCCTCCAGAGATCAGGTGTTTTTTTGGCTGTAGTTGACTCTCTTCCTATAAAAATTCACATTATATATATTATATATATATATATATATATATATATATATATATATATATATATATATTATATATCCAATATATATATATCCAATAGGGTTAGGGTTGTGTATTCATGTACTGTATAATGCAAAGCCCATGCTAATGTTGAATCTGTCACATATCAAACTGGTGGTTTTCTTATTAGGGCCACAAAGGTCACATGGGCGAGCCAGGGAAGCCAGGAAAGGATGGTCAAAAGGTTGGAGATTTTACTTTCTTCTTGATTGCTTTTTACTTACAGTTTACTTTGTGAGAAGTTTAAGAACATAGCTGTTAAAGCAACAGAATTACAGGGATCCTGTGACGGGCATCTTCACTGGAAAATAAATGCTGATAATTACAGATGACTGTAACATGAAAGGAATGTGTCTGCACGACTCCTTTGTCATTTCTTCTGCTTCTTTACCTCAGGGAGATTCTGGGTTACCTGGTCCACAGGGCCTGACTGTGCTACTGGGAGCGACTGGATATACTATATATATATATATATATATATAATATATATATATATATATATATATATATATATATATATATCATAATTTATAATTTAAACTTATCATACATGTTTAGATATGACATGAACAATCAAAATCTGTCCGCAGCAATTATGGAACATTCCTAAAAACAGTCCAAGCCCCCAAATAAATCAATTTCTTACTAGACGTGATTCTAAGATTCCTCTCTAATTCCATTTGTAACACCACACCAGCATGTTGTGCATAGAACAAAGACCTTCAACACATTCAGATTGTGTCTGTGTGCAAGGACACAAGAAATGAGCTATTCTAACCGATCTGTGGTAATTGTATTGCTCAGGGAGCTAGAGGGTTGAGAGGATTTCCTGGTAGTGCTGGAGACAAAGGAGACCGGGTAAGTAGGCCAAACAAAGAAGTCATCCACTTTAAATCTGATTTATGCAACATATTTCTTTTTTTTCTTTTTCTCTGACAACCAGCTTAATCTTATACAAAATACGGACTTTTGTGCTGCATTGCCATATAGATATAATATTGCGATATATAATATAATTAGATTTTTCTAATTATAAATATTTTTGTTTATGCAAATACACCTGCATGCATATATATATATATATATATATATATATATATATATATATATATATATATATATATATATATATATATATAGTATAGGTAGCCATCTTGCTTACACTCGCTTGCAGATGTACAGCTGTAACTATGAAATTGAGTGACCTATTACTTGCAAAAAATCCCAAAGTAGTGAGTAGACATGCCGATTTGGATAGAGAACAATTAAATGAACTGGAAGATAGCAAAACAATAAAACAGCTTTATGCTCACTCACTCCTACTTTGTCCCTTCAAATAATGTATTTTTAGTGGTTTGTAAACGCTACAGAAAAACACAAAAAGACACTTGTGAACATTATCCACTGCACTCTGACACAGATCTTGAACAAATTTTTGAAATCCGAGACGTCGTTGAGTTCATTTGTATTCCTCACGTCTGTTCTGCTCAGTATGTCTGCACAGATGGGAAGAAAAAACATAACTCTGCCTTTTTTCCAATGACGAACAATGTTACCGTGCACACTATCAGTTTTTTTAATAACTTTAATTTGCCTCAAATTTGACTTAATTAACTGAGTATTTACTTGTTTCACAAAGTGTGTAAGTTTCAAAGTTATACCCTGACAAACTAACCACATTGGTGTACACAATTGTTTTTGTGATTAGTAAAAAAACAGAATTTTACTAAAAATATATTTATATACAGACTTCTCAGGCACTTATTGCACGCATATATATATATATATATATATATATATATATATATATATATATATATATATATATATATATATATATATATATATATATATATATATATATATATATATATATATAATAATAATAATAATAATAATAATAATATGTATTTCCCCAGGGTCCTCCAGGCTTTAATGGGATCCCAGGACCTACTGGACCATCAGGCCCAGTTGTAAGTATTGTCAAGTAAATAATACATTGTTCTCATTGTGGTTTAGCCATGTAAACTGGGCTTTATCAATAATCATGATAACTCCAAACCACCGTGCATTCCAGATCTGAGCAGTTAAAAACCCTTATAGTCAACACACTATTTTCTCTTTGTTGTAGCTAAAACATATTCTAGAAACATTTTAAAGTATCTTCAGATTTACTTGCCCACCTTGAATTTACAAGATGAATATATTGTACAATAAAATATTGTGACAAAGGCCTAACTAAAGACTTTAGTCTACTTACGGGACAGAAGTTGATTCAGAGTGTCCGTAGCTCTCCCGAATAGCTGTCCCTGTGAAACCAAGCACCCTCAACACTTACACTATTTGTCTATCAGTTATACAATAATAATAAGGCAGTAATAAAAAGTTGTTAGTTGGTGGAGGTAATGTTGATGCTACCTTTTTAGGGACAACAAGGACCAAGAGGAACCCAGGGTTTAGAAGGCCCCAAAGGAGATGAAGTAAGTGATTCCCTTTCCATTCCTTTCTGTTTAGACTGCTAACAGATAACCATTTGCCCACTGGACATATAATGGGTGAAATTGTGTAAACCGTCATTTGTAGGGTGCAGTGGGTCGCAATGGAGAAGACGGTGCTCCAGGGCACAAGGGCGAAATTGTAAGTAATGAAGTTTTTATAAAATATTCAGCACATACAGAGCCTCCCTTCTGCTATTGTGAACATTATTCAGGAAAGTCAAATCTACCTGGTTTGAAGAGAATGGTTATTATTATTGATTGTCTATATCAGTAGTTGTCTGTAATTGAGATAGATAATGATTCTGTGTGCTAATAGGAGTTATTCTGTTCTTAAGGGTCCCCCTGGGAAAGATGGAATTGACGGGAGGTCTGGAGATGAAGGGAAGAGGGTATATGAAACTTCTTCAGTCTGATTTTAAGTTCACATGTTGTTAAACTATTATTTATTCTGGCATTTCCTTGTTTTTTTTCAGGGAAAGCCTGGGATGCCAGGCCTCGTGGGTCCAAGAGGTCTTCTTGGAATCCAGGTGAGTATAAATAGCTCATAGTGGCAGAGTTGGGAGATAGCTTTGTGTTTGGTTGCAAAACAATTCAGGGACACTTTGCTTTTTCTCTAGTATAAAATCTGCACTAGAAAGATATAAAAACACGTTAATGCTGTCAATTAAAAAATATTAAAAAAAAAATTTGAACATTAACATGCTCCTTTGCCAAACACATAAGAAATACACATGTTATATGTATGGTATTTTATGTTTAAATTATGGACAAAAATACCTTTTAAAAAATTCAAGAAAAACACAAGAACTGCCCTCCAGTGAGAGGAAATCTCTGATCAATAGGATAATAGTGTAAGTAAGAAAATATAGAATCACTGATCTCTGGATGTGTTCTATTCTGTGGAAATGTCTACATATCATCACACAATATTATTGAGCTTGAAGAGAGCCTCTTCATGCGCTCTATCAGACTAGAGAATCCTATTCATCATTGTGTTTGTGCCGCACCCCCTGTCCTGCCCAGTTCCTATACCTCTGTTCATGGCATGCTTTTAATAATGTCTGTTTCATGGTTGTTCTTTCTGGCTTTAGGGGCTGCCTGGAGAACCAGGACTGAAGGGTCATGCTGGTGAGAAGGTACTTTGTCAGCTCTGGCTTTCCTGATTGGTGACCTGGTAAAATTGGAGAATTCATAAGGTCATTAAGGGAAATGTTTGCTCTTGTTGACTATGCTCTAATGCTACAGGGTGGAACTGGACCTGTCGGAGAAACAGGACCAGCTGGTCCTCCCGGTAAACCAGTGAGTATCATACAAGGCAATCGATTGCTGGAGTGAGGTCTGGCTATGTAACTTGTTCAGCACTAAGTGACTTTACAGAAAGGCACCCCTAAGATAACTAATTCAAGTTCGGTATCTCATATGTTGAAATAGTATTGCCATACAGGGCAGTCGTTTGTGAAATGCAAATTTTTTTTTGTAGAACTTTTTAACACTTAAGGGAGGATGAAGAACATTTGTAGGGGTTGTGTTGGGTTAGTCGGTTAAAACTAGTAATTTATTATTATTATTATTATTATTATTATTATTATTATTATTATTATTATTATTATTATTATTAGTAGTAGTAGTAGTAGTAGTAGTAGTAGTAGTAGTAGTCATAGTAGAAGTAGTATCGGATCTCTTTGTAATAATAGTTCATTGTGTATTGTGTCATTTTAGTCTGGTCTAATTATTTTTCTTTATCTTAAACCCTAGAGGTTGACTGTTTGCTATTTAATGCAACCAAAATAGGGTTTCTGTTTATTCCAGTTGTACTGTATATTGAAGTATTGTACTGAACTGATAGACAAAGAGAAGGATAGCTGATACCTTTTATTGGACTAACTAAATAATAATTATTCACAAGTTTTCAAGACCTCAAAGGAGGTCTTGAAAGCTTGTGAATAATTATTATTTAGTTAGTCCAATAAAAGGTATCACTTCTCCTTCTCTTTGTCTATCACCTCTGGACTAAAACGGCTATCATTTCATCTAGCTGTGTACTGAATTGCAAACTCTTGCACAGACTATTAACACCCTGGTTTGATTGTTTAAGGGAGAAGCAGGGGAGGCTGGTGAAAATGGATTACCAGGACCAAAAGGACCTCCTGTGAGTAACTGTTCTTACACAACTTCAGAATACTCAAGTATAGACATCAATTGTGCACCTAGCTATAATATTACAGACACCATCACTCAGCATAGGAATAAACTCCATAGCATCGATCCACGATGTTTGTGAGGATCTTTGTGTTAATCAGACTCTAACTAAAAACCTTCCTTTGTTTCAGGGTGAAACTGGAAAACAAGGACCAATGGGTGCAACTGGGCTTCCTGGACTTGACGTGGGTTTAATATGTCTTTAATATTACTTTAAAATACAGGCATTGACTGCTGTTGTTAAACATCTAGACCATGTTTTTGTATGTGCTAAGATGCACAAGGAAAGGATTCAGTAGTTATTTTAGAATTGTGATTTATTGTATAATTGTAATTTTGTGTCTTGACCAACAGGGTGAACATGGTGACAAAGGGGAAGCTGGTCCTCATGGTATAAAAGGTCATACTGGAGAGAAAGGAGAAAAGGTACAGAATTGGCAGAGCTGATGTGTTTCTTTATATGTACCATAGCAGTGCTGAATAGGCTAGACAGGGCCATCATACCATTCCCCTTCTACAAATAACAATCACCTGCATCTGTCTCCACATTTTGGACACCTGCTTTTTGATTTATTTATGTATTAATTTGTATATCTTTCAGTTGTATCCAGTTTTAGTTTTTAGGTTGGTAGGCATGAAGAGACCCTATACAATGGCAAGTCTTCTTGGTCTGTGCATGTATAGTATTTATATATTTCTGTATCTTTTTTTAGGGCCCCGTAGGACCTGCTGGCCCACAAGGGACTATGGTAAATTTCAATTTAATTTGTGTCCTGTGTATTCCAAAGTTCTACTACAACAAGTGAAGTGTAACTGTGATTGCAATTGACAGATTCCACAATAACCAAAGTGTAGCAGTGATTACAATTAGTAGATTCACTACCCTGAAGAATCTATTCAAAATAGAGTGTTCATGAGAAAATGAAAACAAAATGGCGAATCTCTTTTGAAGAATACACATAGAAGGGCTTTTCAAATTATTTGCCAGAATTTCATGTGCCCAGACATGACTAAGGGCACCTTATTGATTTATGGGATGTTTTCATTCACATTGATGACTAAGCAACTCACAAATAAGACTGAAAAAAACTAATTTAACTGTGCTGTTTACGCTATAGGGAAAGCCTGGTGCGCTTGGAAAAACTGGAAATAAAGGAGACATGGTATGTGTTTATTTTTCTTTAATTGGATGTTTAAAGGGTAGGTTTCCCTTGCTTTGTGTATTCTGTGGTCCATGGCTGTGGCTCTACAGTGCTTTGAGAACTACACAGTAGCTCTCAAAGCATTCACCCCCCTTGAACTTTTCCACATTTTATTGTGTTACAACATGGAATCAAAATGGATTTAATTAGTTTTTGCCACTGATCAACACAAAAAAGTCCATAATCTCAAAGTAAAAAATAAAATCTACAAATTGTTCTAAATGAGTTACAAATACAAAAACAGACTTCAATAGGTTTTCCTCCAGGATTTCTCTGTACTTTGCTGCATCCATTTTGCCCTCTATATTCATGAGCTTTCCAGGCCCTGATGAAGAGAAGCATGCCATAGCATGATGCTGCCACCACCATGCTTCACGGTAGGGATGGTGTTCTCAGAATAATGTGTGGTGTTAGGCTTGCGCCAAACATAGCTCTTATCATTGAGGCCAAAAAGCTCTATTTTGGTCTCATCAGACCATAGAATCTTCTTTCACTTGGTCCCAGAGTCTCCCACATGCCTTCTGGCAAACTCTACCCAAGATTTGATGTGAGTTTTTTTCAACAATGGCTTTCTTTTTGCCACTCTCCCATAAAGGCCAGTTTTGTGAAGCACCCGGCCTATTGTTGCTGTATGCACAGTGTCTCCCAGCTCAGCCGTGGAAGACTGTAACTCCTTTAGAGTTGCCAAAGGCCTCTTGGTGGCCTCCCTGACTAGTGACCTTCTGGCCCGGATACTCAGTTTTTGAGGACGGCCTGTTCTAGACAGATTCACAGTTGTGCCATATTCTCTCCATTTCTTAATAATGGACTTTACTGTGCTAGGGGGATATTCAATGCCTTGGAAATGTTCTTATATCCTACCCCTGATTGGTGCTTTTGAAGAACCTTATTCCGGATTTGCTTTGAATGTTCCTTCGTCTTCATGATGTAGTTTTTGTAAGTAAATGTAATAACCAACTGTGGGACCTCCCAGAGACAGGTGTATTTAACCTGAAATCATGTGAAACACCTTAATTGCACACAGGTGGACTCCATTCAACTAATTATGTGACTTCTAAACATAACTGGTTGTGCCAGAGCTTATTTAGCTATGTCATAGCAAAGGGGGTGAATACTTATGTAATCAATTATTTTCTGTTTTAAATTTGTAATTAATTTAGAGCAATTTGTAGATTTTATTTTTCACTTTGACATTATGAACTTTTTTTGTGTTGATCAGTGGCAAAAACTCCTAATTAAATCCATATTGTTGTAACACAATAAAATGTGGAAAAGTCCAAGGGGGTGGCCCTTATGCCCTGTTGGTTTGTTCCAGTGTTTTTGTTTCTTTAATAAATATGCTCACCAGCATTTAAACTGCAGCTTTCTGTCTATGGATTTAATTCCTGCTGGCAGCCAGCCTGGGCTGTGATGCTACCCTGGCACAATCCTGAAAATGTTTAGTTACACATTCATGTATATGTGTTTTACAAATGGATCCTTAAATGGAAATGTGGCCATCCCCCCAACGCTTACACGATTCTAGGACTGCAGCTGTACATTCACTATTCTCCTTTAAAACCACTGTATTACTTTGGATTAAAGTGAAACCAATACATTTCCATAGATTATACTTAGTTGTGTTTAAATGATTGCATTGTAGCTATTTATGTGTGTATGTATTTTTGTATCTTGTGTGACAAAGTGAACTATAAAATATATGGGAAAGTGGTGGAGGGTGTGTATATTGGTCCAAGAGTGACAATGAGCCTGTATCCTCTCCACTAAATTTGGGTCACACAAGTAAATTGCAGTCTTTGACTGCCAAGTCAGAAAAGACTACAATTCCCAGAGTTCCACAGGGGTGACCATTTTGAGACAAGGGTTTTCACCTGTCTCCAATTAGGCAGCCATAAAAGGGCATGGTTTTTTTTTTTTCCCAAACACGAGGTATGTAAAGGAGATGACAGACGGAAAGGCAGAAATAGATTGGTGTTCTACCTAAGGGGGAAACAATTATTGCCTAGTTTAAGGCATGTTTTTGGTTAGTCAGTAAGCAGCTTAGCTGTCTGACTTGTAGAAAGGAGAGTTAAAAGATAGCTGTAAGGTTTAGGTAGCGCTCGGTAATAAAGAGCTAGGTTTTGTTTGGTTTATTTTGTTTACATTGTTGGAATTTGGTTTGTGTGACTCTGGATACAGAGAACACCATCCTGAAATAAACATACAGGCCGCGCCCTGTTTAAAACAAAATACTGTGGTCCAGAGTGCTTGGTTCCTGTCAGACTGTGTTCAAGACCCGAAAGGACAGTGACAAAACATCCCAGTCTGTCACACTTGTTTATTACTTTCCTAATCCCACAACTCTTTTAGTTGAACTAGTTTATAGGGTGCTTCAGCTTGACCTCTGCATTACTCTGATGTATTGATTGTTTGATTTGTATAAACTGATTGTATAGACTGCTGTTGATATGTGTTTCACAGGGTCCTATTGGCATTCCTGGGATTAATGGAGAGGTATGATTTTTATATCTATTTTTATATCCTTACAGCAGGCTGATCATGTTCAGGTATCTTCCCTTTCCTTCCCTGCTAACATGCATTATCAGAGGAGACTGCAGTACACCACGACATACCGTATGCTACATTCATTAGCAAAAGGGCTAACTGAGCATAAGTCGGTTTTTCAAAACCCAGAGCAGAAAGGCTAGTGTTTCAAACCTCAACCATTTCTTTCCAGAATAAAACACTTGTGAACACTTTCTATATGATCTGAAGCCCTTCTAATTTCAGCGAGGAGTCAAAGGAGACAAGGGACCAAAGGGGCCAGAAGGCCACCGTGGACAACCAGGCCACATGGGACCTACTGGGCCCCCAGGCCCTCGTGGGATGGATGGGAACAGGGGTATTCCAGGCCAGCCTGGTCCGCAGGGTCTTCCTGTAAGTACCATTAAACCACTAGGTTTTGCTTGTTGCAGTTCACCCCCAAACCTGTACAAACAATGAGGTAATGTGTTATATTTCACAACAAGGCTTATTCTCAATGCACTCCTAACATCTTATTCAATTGTCTTGGACAGATTTCTATAGTGCCCATATACATCACATCATTGTATTCCCCTTACCCAGTAACCAGACAATCGACATCTTGCTTATAACTGTCAAATGTTTGATCGTAATGGCTTTTTGTTGATTCCTGACAACAACAACCTAATAGTGAAAACAAACACAGTAGAAGACACTTTGCTGTATAGTCTGCAAAGTTTTTTATATTGAAATATAATTATATTACCTAGGATACTATTATAAACACAACTAGGTGCAGCTAACATTGCACAGGGAATAGTTATAGCAGTGCAACTGTCTTCTGGGAGATCTGCTGGAATGTACTGCTGGAGGAATCTAACTATGTTTTCGTTGGGTCCTTTTCCATTAGCCTAATGCTTTTCATATTACCACACAGGGGCAAGAAACAAGTGAGAAGAGAATCAAGGAAATTTGCAACTCCATGATTCAAGGTTAGTATTGTTAACTCCCTCCTTGTTTAATTCCAAATTATGGGCCACATTTCTCAAAGCGAATTACTACGATCCTATCTGTGAATTCTATTTTCTAAAAGGAATAAAAACCAATAGCAATTTTTAAGACTCATTGCAAATCACTAAATGACATGTCTGAGGTGTTTAGTTCTTCTTTGGAACAGTTTTTTTTTTTTTTTTCTTTCAGATACAAAGTACTTGACAGTTTGAAGTGAAGAGCTTTGCGAATAAAGCCCTATGTGTACTTTTCACATGATAGACAATCTGATGTTCATATGTAGGGTTTATTCCAAAATAAAATCTTGCTTACAGAAGCTGCAGCATACAATAAGGTTTTAACAATGTGTCATGTTTTAGAAATGTAGTGTAAATGTAGTGAACCAACATGCACTTAGCTGGCAATTCTATGACTGTGAGGATTGTAAGGCTTCTGCCAGAATAAAGTTGTGGAGAATAACATTTCCCTCAATAAAGAGTTCAGACAAGTCATTTTCAAAAGGTTTCTTTTTCACATTTCATTACCCTGTCCTCACAATCGGTTACACAGTCAGTTATATCTGCAGTACAGCAAAAGTTCACGTCCAGTATTTAGTACAAGCTCTGAAAATACATTCAGATTACATTTACGTTTGATATCACTCATGACTGTCAACTGCATGCACTTCAATTAGTGAGCGTCACACTCCCACAATGCATCTGCTCCACTGGGAGGTGGGTTGAGACATCAGCCTCCAAAAGCACTAACCTTAAAGGTGCAGAGCTAGAATATGCAAAAACAGGATGGATCTCTATACATGAACAACATGTATTTAACAAAGTTATTTACCAACACATTTGTTGGAGTAGGTATATGTATTAAATTACAGGGATGGTTCAATGCCCATGTATTTTCAAGTGTATCCCGTTATTGCTATTATTACCTGTTTAATTCCAGACCAGATTGCCACGCTTGCTGGTAGTCTCAGGAGTCCAGTTGTTAAAGGAGCACCGGGCCATCCTGGAGCCACTGGTCTCCCGGGACCACCAGGGCCACCTGGGTCTGAAGGACATCCAGGACAAAAAGGCCCTATGGGTCCCAGAGGGGAGCAAGGATTCTATGGAGAGCCTGGACTGAAAGGTACCAACAACTGAGACCTACTGTATGCAGCACCTTCTAATACTGCATCCAAAAGTACAAACACATTGAATAAACATGTTTTATTTCAAGAAAGGGATAACTAACCTGCCTCAAATTGAAACAGTGCTGAAGCACCGTCCATATGGTGGTGACTACGGGAGCCACCTCCAAGAGCGACACATCTACTGTAGATGCTGAAAAGACAAAGATGCCTGTGATAGCACCGTGTAACAATTTTTTTTTTTTTTTTTTAATTTTTTTTTTTTTTTGTTCCTGGGTAGTAAGTGTTATTTCCTAATTGCTTATGCCTTAAAAGTATAGAAAATGGCTATTATTTCCCACAAACTTTGCTTTTGTGACCAGGATAGTGATATTTCAAAATATCACTATTTCCAATGGGAAAACGGGCAAATGTGTGTCTTTTCATTAACATAAATACAGTATAATCGTAAATCTTGCAAAACTACTCACTTCTAAATATTTTGTAGTCATTTTTGTATTACTTTAGTATAAATACATGTTAATTTGGATTCATATGTTGTTTTTTTCTGACTTTATGTGAATGAAAAGACACACATTTGCCCGTTTTTCCATTGGAAATAGTGATATTTTGAAATTTACCTGTCCTGGTCACAAAAGCAAAGTTTGTGGGGAATAATAGCCATTTTCTATACTTTTGAGGCATAAGCAATTAGGAAATAACACTTACTGCCCAGGAACAAAAATTGTGTTACATAGTGTAGATGGCCTGAGCTAACTGTTGAGGTTGTGTGGCAATTCAAGCAGTTATATCAGAGTTCTTATATTGCTTGATATAACTAGCAAGAGCTGGTGATCGTTGTTGGTTTTACGATAGATGTCAAAGATTCTGATTTAAAAGGGCATGTTTAATCCTTTGATCTATTGCCCTTTTAACAGGTGACAAAGGGGAAAAGGGAGAACGTGGAGAAGCTGGAGTTGGAAAGCGTGGGAGTTCGGGACCACCAGGACCTCCAGGTATTGAGAATTGGGTGCTAATGAATATTAAGATGTCAAACTAAGAAACCCAACACACTTCTGACTTTTTATTGAGCCATAATGTTCCTTTAAAATTACATTGAGGACAGCTCTGTAAAACAGTGACTCAGTTGTTAGCCCTTGACCAACAGCAATTCTTTTTAAACAGGGTGCAGTCGATGGCATTCGTTGTGTTTTCACATGTAACAGGGAATAAAACATGAAGGTTATCATCCTATTCCCCCAATTACACATGACAGATGCAACTACCTGCTGCATAAATGGAAAATGCAGGACACACCAAATTGTCACTGCGGTGAAGTCCCAACTGTCCACTGCTTTTGTGAACAATTCCCCCTGTGAATTCCAGGATGTATACTTTAAATCCATATAGTGACACATGAGGCTGTTAAATGGCTTTCAAACCTCAATATTCAAGAAGAGAGAACACTGGCATTCTAAAATGTCATGCTCTGTTTGCAGGAGAATCTGGTCTAGATGGTGTTGGCAAAGCTGGTCGTGATGGTGCTCGCGGGGAGAAGGGAGTTCCGGGGGAAACTGGTTTTCCAGGCTCTCGGGGTCCCAGAGGCCCACCTGGGGTGTGTGATCCCACAAACTGCATGGGGCCCCCACCGATGTTCATGCCAGTGAGCGGGAAAAAATCTTCCAGTATGAAGGGCCCATAAAAAAAGAAGAAACCTAAATATAAGTTATACAGTATGAGAGATCAAAAATAAAGGGTTCATGCACTGGTCATGGCCAAGAACTTGAACTGTCCCATTTCATGAAAGCTTTGAAGACTTGTGGGCTGTGCTTGTTAACCCTTGATCTTTAAGCTTTCACATGGCAGTGATGCCTTGTATGTTTATATAAATGAATCTACCCTTGATGTTGAATTGTCCAAAATTTGAATATACAGACATAAAAAGATGTTGCAGATTATCCCATTGATTTATTATTCACTGACTACTAATATAGTATTGAGGTAATGAGCAATTAAGCTGGTTCTTGTTTATCTGAATAGTCCAATCCATTATACGAGAGCAATAAGGGGCTTATTCATGCAAACTACTTTTAAACCTTCATAAGAGCCTGGATGGATAAAGCATAACATCATGTCTACTATTTAAATGACATTTCTTCATAGCCAGTTAAATTTTCATACTGTGGGCCATATTCACAAAACATTTACCCAATGCTAAATTAACACCTTTTGTTAAATAAATACATAAGTTAAAATAAATTTGGTGATACCATAAGGACTGTCAGGTTGAAAGGTTTAATCATCAATATTCAATCTCATAAAATACAAGCCTTCCAATTGTTAAATACACAGACATACTGCTTCACCAGACTAAATACAATCCACAGTTATTCCATGTATCTAATGCATGCTTTTGCCAGCAAGTGTCACATTTGAAAAATATCAAACTGATACATTTATTTTAAACTGACCTTATTAACTGTCTTGCTATAATTATCTGCTAGGTCAAAAACTAATCAAAATCGCAAAGCGATTGTTTCAAGGGGATTCTTTTATTCGTGGGCTCAAGCATGGATTATACTATGTGAACTATAGAAACAATGCAGACTTCCCGAGGCCCAGTTGTATTTATCAGGGATTATCATTGTGTGGCTGTATTCAAATCATCAGCAGGAGACTGAAAGAATGCATTAAGGATTCAAGAAATTGGCTTTTCTTTATTTGTATTTTTGCAAGTTACAATTTTTCCAACAATTTATTTTTGGATGGTTCTGCAGACCTTTCATGTTGAAAGGTGCTTATAAGGTCAGCTAAATAAGCTGCTTGCTTAGCATCACTGTTTTCCATATTATTTTATATCATTTTCCAGGCTGTAAAATATTGTTTGATTTCCATAGGGCCTCCTCTGCAGATCTCTAGTGGAGGGTTTTCAAGTGGGTTTCCTTCAAAGTTTGAGGAACACTGATTGTCCCCCCATTCCAAGTTCACAAGGTCCCCAAACCTCCTGGGAAGGGTCCTCAGATTGTTTTTGCCCAGCCACAAAGTGTGAATGCTCCTCAGTTTACTGAAAGTCTCAGGCAGGCTTTCCAACCTGTTGAAGAACAAGAGCAGGGTCTCCAGCTTTGCCAGGTTCTCAATGCTGGGAGGGATCGTCCTGATCTTGTTATCACTGGCATCCAAAAACATAAGGTTTCTCATATGGCAAATCTGGATTGGAAACTCCCTGAAGGCATTATTGGCCAGGTGTAAGCTGGCAAGCTTCTGGAGCTTCCCAAACTCTTTGGGAAGGAAACTCAAGAAGTTATTGCTGAGGGTCAGTCTCTCCAAGTTCTTTAAGGCTCCTATCTCAGCAGGGATGACTTTCAGCTCATTGGTGTCTAGATTAAGTATAGACAGGTTCCTTAGCTGTCCAATTTCTCTCGGGACCAAATCCATCCTGTACGTCAGGCAGCTCTCCCGCTCTGGGCTCATCTCAAGGACTTTCAGTTCCTCCAGATCAAATACCTCCAAGGGTACCGAGATCAGTTCTTTCCCTTGCAATTTCAGCCTCCTTTTGCCACCCTCAGTGGGATCTCTTTCCAACCTGTATTTCCAAGACTTGTCCCCATTCAAGACCAGTGAGAGGTGGGACTGTGCAGGGTTCATCCTGCTGCACTCTCTCCTTCTCTCTGCACCACTGAAGAAGAAAATGGTCCCCTTACACCGAACACATTGTTTTTAAACTCCCTTTTGTTATGCTAAATACATACAACAATAAAAAAAAAAAACATAATAATCTCCTTACAGAGGAAAGGCAGAAGCTGTTTAAATGTTTCCTCTTCAAAGTTCTTCCGTTTTTATTTGTTCTTCACTGCTTTGCACTAGGGATAGTTGTATAGCGTCTCTTGGTTGCCTAGCTACCAAAGGTAAAGTAAACACAGTGCTTTCTATGCTGCTCCCAATATGTACGGTACAAAGCTCACTGCAGCTCCTTTGTCAATTTGACAGTTTATACACACTGCTATTAAATAATACGGTAGGTTACTTTCCTAAGTAACCATACACACACATTTCATTCACAGAATTTTCCATATACAAAACGTACTGTACAGAGGATTAAATACTAGCCCCGAAACAAAACAGCCTGTGAAATCCAGCATCAATTAGGAGTAGGATTATACAGTGCTGGATTACAGAGACACTGTAAAATATTGTACCCCAAAGAAATGGCAATGAATTAATGACAAACTATTTGAACACTTAGTTGTAGTGTTAAAATAATATGCCAGGTAAGGTGTTTTAGTACAAAGGAACATTTACTAAATATTATTTATTTACGCATTGAGAAATATTCTGTTTTAGGGGGAAAAAAGTATTAATTTAGTTATTGTGAAAGGAGTAGGGCACTGACATGACAAAACGTTCGGTTACTTACAGTAATCTTGGTGCCCTGAAAGAG
Source organism: Polyodon spathula (assembly GCF_017654505.1). NCBI lineage: Eukaryota > Metazoa > Chordata > Actinopteri > Acipenseriformes > Polyodontidae > Polyodon > Polyodon spathula. The sequence goes on from NC_054536.1 coordinate 95,472,328, forward strand.
AAGACAACCACCAACCAAGAAGACAACCACCAACCAATACTTTTGGAATATGCCTGCCTTGGGTAGGTATTAGTTGAGCATTTTATGTCAGAGCTGTCGATAGGCCCCTCCTTGGAGTGATGTCTTCGGTCCCGCCTGCCAAAGGAATAAATAGTCGCTTCCTCTTTTGCATTGAACCGCGAATGTGAGTGATGCGACCTCGCAAGGTTTGGTGGTCATCTTCTCTTTCAGGTAACCAGGGTTACGGTAAGTAACCTAACGTTCCCTTTCAATTCGAATAAGACCACCAACCAATACTTTTGGGAAAAGTATACCAAAGACTTCGCTAGAGAGCCTGAAAGGACAGCATACAAGGGTCGTCTTGCTACTGCCATCTAGTGTTGATGGTGTGTGTGTGTACAACCTCAAGGTTCCTTGCGCCTAATGAAGGCGTATAAGGATCTACCACATTAAGTCGGTAGAACCTGGTGAATGTATGTAGAGTAGCCCAGCTAGCTGCAGTACAAATATCAGTCAATGAGGCACCTTTAAAGAGGATCCATGACATAGCCACACCTCTGTTAGAGTGTGCGGCCACCATCCCATATAGGGGTAGGCTGGCATTATCATATGCAGTTGATACTGTGTCCACAATCCATTGTAACAGTTGCTGCTACGAGAGGGCTTGACCCAAGGTCCTTTCGCCATAGTAAACGAAGAGCTGGTCGGACTTAAACAGTGCTTTTGTCCTATCCACATAATCTCAAAATGCCCTCACTGGGCAGATGGAATTCAGTTTCCTATCATCCTCCGAATCAAAGGGAGGGGGATGGAAGGCCTCTAGTTCCACTGACTGGCTCAAGTGGAAAGTCTGTAATCACTTGGGTAGGAATGCACGGTCCATGTGTAACGATAGCCTGTTTCCATTATCCCAAACGCACATACAGGAACTGTGCACAGACAGAGCCTGCACTCACTGACCCACTTAGCAGAGGTGAAAGCCAATGAAAAAGGCTGTCTTCATAGAGAGATAGTTCAGCTCTATGGAATGTATAGTCTCAAATGGTGCCTTAATGAGAGCCTCCAGTACCCCGTCTAGACTCCACTCGAGGAGGGCGTCCTTTCTATGGGGAAGCAACCGCCGAGCACCTGTTAGAAAACGGGTCGGCAGAACATGGGTGCCAGGGAATACTGAGTTTATAGGGATGAGACATGTAGCTATAACTGCCAAGTACACTATCAGTGTAAAAGGGGACCTGCCCACATCTAGCAGATCTTGCAGAAACTGTAAAATAATTGCTATGGGGCAGTAGATGGGGTAATGACACCACTTCTGAAAATACCTCCATTTCTAAGAATATAATGCTCTTGTGGCGGAAGCCGTAGCATTCTGCAATATACTAACTACTGCATCTGAGAGCCCAAGACAGTCCTATTCAGGGGCCAGACCCACAAATGGAGTCTGCCCGGTTCTGGGTGCCAGAGGGTGCCTTGAGCCTGACTGTGCAACAATATTTCTTAGGGCTGGCCCAGCAGCAGCTGGCAAAGGTTCAAGAACCAGATTCTCCTGGGCCATCTGGAGGCCACTATGAGAACTGTTGCTTTGTCTCTCTTGACCTTTTCTAGAAAGACAAGGAGCAGCGATATCGACCGGAAAGCATATAAAAGCACTTTGAGCCATTTGTTGGCTAGGGCATCTACACATCGTGGACCTCCACAACTGTGAAGGGAGAACCACAAGGGGCCAATAAGTCATCTCTTCCAAGGCAAAGAAATTGACCTGGGCTTACTTAAAGCAATCCCAATTGTGCTGCACCACTTGAGGGCGGAGTCACCATGCTGAGGGGTGAAGACCCTCCCTCGAGAGGAGGTCTGTCACCTGGGGAGGAGAACAGCCCCGGAGTGATAGTAAATGCTTCTTTGCCCAGATCAACAGCCAAAAGGCTATGCAGTGTAACCCCGGGGACAGGAAAGGCTGGAGAACAAGGTGTACTGGTTGGAACTCCAGTGTATTTATGTGCAGGGATGTCCAGCGGCCTGTCTAGGACCCATTGACTCCTCTGCCTGCCCTATGCTGGTGGAGACAAACCAGCCACTTGCACAAAGGCGTAGTGATGGGAGAGATACACAGCTGTCAAGTGGTGACGATAGACACATCCAACCTGTAGTGATAGGAGTGATACACACCTGTCAAGTGGTGACGACAGACATATCCAACCTGGAATGATGGGAGTGATGGGAGTGATACACACCCGTCTAGTGGTGACGACAGAAACATCCAACCTGGAGTGATGGGAACGATGGGAATGATACACACCTGTCAAGTGGTGACGACAGATGCATTCAGGTTGGATGTGTCTGTCGCCACCACTTGACAGCTGTGTATTACTCCCATCACTACACCTTCGTGCAAGTGGGAGGTTTGTCTCCACCATAGCAGGGCTTCTCAACATGTTGACAGTGTCTGTTTCGCTTGGGGTGTAACCGAAAGGAATTGAGCCACGCTTGAGTACACAGTAACCCCAGTTGGATAGCTGATGAGGCTGCAGCCATCAGACTCAATATTTTTTGATGCAACACCAATTGCACTGTGAACCCTTGTTGAGACAGGGCTAGACAGTTTTGAATAGCCACTACTCTGTCGTCCGCCAGGTTGGCTCGTATGGTGAGTGAATTCAGCTGGAGACCCAAGAAGACCATACTCTGCTGCCTTGTTGAGAGTGAGACCTAGTCTCGCTAGATGGTTTGTCACTGTCACCCTGTGGGCCACTGCTCCTTCCTGTCCGGGAACAGATCACCCTGTCATTCAGGTAGTTCAGCACCCTGATCCCTTGCAGCTACAAGGGAGCTTAGGATTGCAACCTACCTCCCACCTCTGTTGTAAACCAGTCACCCGGCCGGACAGACCTGAGGATGTAACGATGTGTGACCATCTGGAACCTCCTCTCCCTCAAGAACCCTGTGAGGTGTCTCAGGTCTTGGATGGGGCGAAGGCAGCTATCCTTTTTTGGCATCAGAAAGTCTCTTGAGTAGAACCCATCTTCTTGAGAGGTGGAGTCTACGAGATGGATGGCTTGTTTGAGAAGTAGTTTCTCTATTTCTTGCCTGAAGGCCAGAACCTGGAGAGGATCATCCACGGATATGTGCATCTGGTGTGTATGGTGGCAAAAACCAAGGAGTCCAAGGTGCAATTGCTCCAGTATTGCAGCTGATGTTGTGTGAATGGGTGGACCTGAGGTTGGGACGGAGCACACTGAGGCAGCTGACTAGGGCGACAGCCCTGGAACTTCCTCCTGGAGCACTGCTGCTTGGAAGCACCACACCATGCATTGCCTTTTCCTTGCAGGAGGGTCTGGTTGCCTGCTGCTGTGGTGGACTGCAGACAGTGCCTTAGGTAACCCAGAGGGGCCATGGGAATTGGGACTGTCCGGGTTATTGTGTTTGCCTGGGAAGATTTCCAGCAGCTCGACCTGCCCCGCACTTGAGCACGGAGAGGGAGTTTTGTGGGTTGCGGGCACGCAGGGTCCTGGGGCAACTGAGTACTGTATGCACTGGATACACCAAGTGCACCAAGCACCGTGTGCACTGAGGCACCGAAGTACAGTGCACACCGTTTGCAGCAAGCACCAAGTGCAATAAGCACCATGTGCACTGAGGCACCGAAGTACAGTGCACACTGTGTGTACCAAGCACAAAGTGCACCAAGCACCGTGTGTACCGAGGCACCGAAGTACAGTGCACACCGTGTGCACCAAGCACCAAGTGCACCAAGCATCGTGTGCACCGAGGCACCAAAGTACAGTGCACACCATGTGCACCAAGCATCGTATGCACTGAGCACCATGTGCACCATGTGCACCGAGGCACCGAAGTACCAAAGGCTTAGCATGCACTGAGGTACCAAAGCACCGGGAGACAGCTAATGCTGCGGTGATTATCCTAACCTTGTGTAGTAGGCCACCTTGTCAGCGTGCAGCATGCAGCAGGGGAGACACACAGGCCTAAGCTACGCGGGCGAGAGCTCAGTAAGTTGAGAGAAAAAAGAGAGAAGGAAGAACACACTTTTTTGAAGGCCCAACGCACCGAGGTGGGCGGGCCAAGGCAGCCGGTGAGGTCTACTCAACAGCTGGGCAGGCTAAAACACAGCCCCAGTGGACGAACACATGGCTCACTGACTGTTGTCTATTTTGCCCAAGCTGCGCTAAGGACAGCTGGCAGAATCATTCAACGGAGGGCGCGGCAAGCCGAGCCCTGGCAGAGGAACAGTGTTTTCCCTGCACATGCACACACCAATACTGCACAGGCACTGACACTCATAGCCAGGAAAAGACGGCCTGTCACACAAGTGAAGCAGACTGTGAAGAAGAAGGAAAAAAAGACACTCAAAATGGAGCCACTGATTCCACGAGAGTGGCAAGCTGGCTCTCAGCATGAATTCAAGGAGATTACAGTCGACTCAGAGGAGCTCTTTCAAAAACACACTCAAGTTGGTGTTACACAGAAGCGTATCTTACCGTAGTCGAGGCAAAAGAGGAAGTGAGCTCTGTGAAGTAACTGTTTGTTCCCTCAGGAGGCGGGACCAAGGACATCACTCCACGGAGGGGCCTATCGGCAGCTCTGACATTAAATGCTCACCCAAGGCAGGCATTTCCAAAAAATATTGGTTGGTGGTCATCTTCGAATTGAAAGGGAATGACAGTCACCAGTACAACAGAGTTGGCTTACTGTCCTTGAACTCCCCATGAGGCAAACAGACACTGAAGTGAATCCAAACTGGGTACATAGAGGCTAGCTGTACTGATACAACTAAGGGTTTTAAAGTAAGGCAATCTCTGTACACCAGTTAAATGGCCCTTTATGCAAGCAGCAAATTATATATGTTTTTATATCTTGGGGTTTGTTGTATACATTTATAAAATACATATTGAAAGGTCTAACTTTGATGTTGTAAGTGAAAAAATATAAAAAACAGAGGGTGTTTTATGTAAAATGAACCTGTACCAAACTTTATTAGAGATTAGATTGCAGTTTAGCATTTTCATAAGGAAGAGGAGAAATCAGAGTAAAACAGCACCGTTCTATATATGCAACACATGCTACAGCTCAACTTGAAATCATTTCTAACCAGCATGTTGAGACCCTTAAAATAATTTAACAAACACTCATAGTTTACGCCGGTTCGTTGCGGCCGTCTGAAAAAAAACAATCTTCATTATGTTGAGGTCACGAGATAATTTATCTCAGGATCTCGAGAGAATAGTCATAATTCAGTTTTCCTAAAATAGATCAATTATGTCAGGAAAACTAACATAATCACTTCAATTTTCTTGAGGTCCTGGGAGAAATGATCTCGACATGAGAGAGGTTTTTTTTATTATTATTATTTATGGCCTCAACGAGCCACCGTATATAGTTACACATGAATAATGAATTATATTTCAAGCCCAAACATACAATAGGAAAGGGAAAAAACAACACACTGTTATTACTAAGGCACTATTGCCAAAAAACCCAACAAAACATAAACAAAATCTGCACCTTTAATAAATAGTTTAGCAATAAAGGTGCTTTTCTGTATCCTGTATTGCATCAAACAGGCATGGGCTGCAATGTACTAAATAAAGCTGAAGCATGCAAGTATTTTCTTTTGGAGTTGAATACTTATTCTTCATGTAATGTTTAGGGCATAATAAGACACCATTTTCTTTTATATTTGGAACATTGACTAACACATTCTTGTCATTTACTGTAGTCAATGTAAAAATGTTTTATATTAATATTTTGTGAATAATCACAGGACCAAAGTCATCCATTCAGCAACTTTCCTGCTGTTGGTAATTTAACAGGTAACACCAGGCACTATTAACCATTAGCATTTAGAACAAATATTTTTACTCTGACGGTTTAAAACAATGACCTCTACAGTATGTACTTATAAGAGTACAGGTGGAGTTAGGCATTCGCACAAACAGGCATAAACATAACCTGAAGGGAACTGGAAGAAAATCTGAATTCTTTCCTCACACCAATCTTGGAAAAAGCACCCAAAGCACTGTCCCATGTAAAGTGTTGCTGATTTCCAAATTACTCATGGTAGAAGGGTATGAAAAAAATATAATAAGAGCAAGCAACAGCTGACAACCCTGTAAAGACTAGAATGTGAAGAGCAATAAGGAAACCACTTAGATAACCAGACCGCCAAACCTTACTGTGTGAAATGTGATGTGGAAAGTTGTTTTTTTTTGTTGTTGTTTTTTTTCCCCCAAGTCAATCAAAATCTGAAGAATCTAGACATTTTACAGTCCTGTAGAGGGACTACGCAGCTTCAATGCCATCCACGCTTGTGGTGACCCAACAAAATACTAGATATGGTAAATGTGGTCTGACACATTTTTCAGGACACTGTAATTATGACCTAGTCTAACATGAATACTGACAGGTATGCAGACTGGGTTTCGAGTGTAAAGTAACAGTCCACCAGGGACTGCATTAGGGGCACTAACTGTCACTTTTATTCTGAAACAGACTCAAATGTAATGCATTATTCTTGTACTTTTTTTCTTCTTTTGGAGTAATGATTCTTGGCCTTGGCATACAATCAGGATAATTTTTAATCAATAAATTGTTACCAGGCAAGTTGATACAATTAAAAACGATATATAGGCAGAACATAAACTTTGTTTCTCCTTAACCATTGGCACAAGGGCTGTTGAATCAGCACACATCCCAGGGTTCAAAAGCCCTGTATTGTCAGTGGAACGGGTACAGGGCAAGAGAGATGAAACCCTGAGCAGTAAAGCAGCTGTGAAGAATACTCTCTAGTTACACAAGTACATAACTTTGTGAGGGAAGTCAAAGTAGGCCTCTGTCATACTAGACTTGCTAACCTATAATAAAAAGCTGATAATGGCATGTAAGAAAGAACGGTTATCTAATTTCTGAGATGCATTACTTTGCATCACAAACCCATTCATCGATTTCAGGAGGAGCATGTTCAATTGGTCAAAGAAAGCTTAGAGTTTGCATTTGATAACATCATTGTCAAAAGAATGTCTATTTTTATTACATTTTCTGTTGCTTATTGGGTTTATCACTCTTATTATTACAAAAATTGGGAAAACATTTGTATTTGTTATTGATGAAGATTAAGAAGAAATGGCTCTTGGGAAGACTTTTTTGTTGTTGTTGGCACGCTGAGATCACAAGACAATCAGAGCAGCCCTTGCAGTCATTGTAAAGATGTATTACTTTAGTCCAAGTCAAGGTCTGCTAGGCAAATTATTTCTTTACCCAAAGTCAGATAATCCAACCCCACGGAGTCCAAATACCAAGCTTGTGTCACAAGCAGACACTGGGATAACCAATCTGCCTGAACCTGAACTTATGGCACACACACACAGTTTTAAACCAATTCTCAGACCTCTTAAGAGAACTGAAAACTGTGGTAAATGCCTGTGGCCCAACAGGATTTTTCTAAGACAGCAAAACACTAGGAGGATAAGGTGATTCCCTTAGTTAAAGTCATGACACAAGCAAAGAATGCAACAGGAACAACGAGGGCCATTTTGTCTAGCCACTGCTGGCTATTTGAACACAACAGCATGAGTATCATTGTTACATTATATTAATAACAATTCCCTGACAAGAAAGACAAAAATCCCAAAATATCTCGCAGGAAAAAAAAAAAAAAAACTGACCGGCAGCAACTGTTGCTAGTAAATCCCAAATTGGGTATTGAAAACATTTTGTTTGTTAAAAGTCCAAGTTCATAAATTACATTATCCTTTGCAGTTTCTGTACATGGTTTATTGGTTTAACGCCCCTTGACATTGGGAGGCCTGGCAGCCAGACTTGCATAGTAAGCACACTGAGAGGGGTCACACACTCCGGCGGGCCCTGGAGGTCCAAGTGGGCCGGGCGGGCCAGGGTTTCCTGGCTCTCCCTGGGCCCCCGCTGTTCCAGGCAGTCCATCCTTCCCATAGCCAGGGACGCCTGGGATACCTATTGAGAGAAGGAAAGGAAAGAGTCACGTTTCTCTTCGGGGGCAATTCAGTCATAACTAGGATTGAGCTCAATTGTGCCCTTGATTTGGACTTGTTTATAGTGTCATGGATGGAGCACAAACTTGTCTGAGAACAATAAAAAGAAGACTTAAAACTAATGAAAGTATTACAGCATAAACCATGAGGACTCTGATGATCCATGAACAGAATGCCCAAAACCTAAAGGCATGTCCACACAGAGGACGTACCCGCAGGCCCAGTGGGACCGATTTCTCCTCTTTGTCCAATTCCACTTTCGCCCCTCTCCCCCTTTGCTCCTCTTTCGCCTGAAAATGTAGAAAAATGTGTCAAAGCACCACATGCTAAATAAAAGAGCTGTATTGAAAGTCAAGTGTACTTTCATAACTGTATTTTCCTGTTCCATGAAACGATGGAAATTTCTTTTAACTTAATAGAGAATTTTGTGTTGTATTTCCTATATCAACAGAGACAAAAAGAATGTCTGATGTAATTTACTGTAAATGTCAGGAAAACATTGGACAGCTTTTGCATTTCTTAACCTACCACAGTCAAATTTGTTAGCATGTAGAGTCACCCTGTAAATCTATATTGAGGTATATATAGGTATATATAGGTATATATTACTCTTTGGACCCATTGGTCCTCGGGGACCCTCTGCCCCGTTCAGCCCCGGGCTTCCTGGCTCTCCTGGGGGACCTGGGCTCCCTGGACGCCCCTCTTTGCCTTCAGGACCAGGGGGACCGGGCCGGCCAGGAGAAGATTTCACATATGCTGGCTGCATCTGAGCCATGAGGTAAGCCACTTTAGCTGAAGATAGAGATGGAGAGCAAAAAGAAATTAGGTGAACTCCATTCTAAATTTAAAGCTTATATCATCATCATCTAGTTTTAGTACTCTTTATCTGCTACAGTCAACTACAGTAAGTCTCTGAAAAGTCTCCTGACAAAACACAATATAACCTAGAAGGCATTGTATCATGTTGGTTGTTCAGTGCTGGATGTTCCTCTTACAAAGGGAACTGTGTTGTTCCTATGTTATTACTAACCAGCACCTTATATACAGTACTTTACAAGCATTGCATATGTAACTCCACCGGCAATGCTGCAACTCTGTCCTATAATGAATGGTTGCTTACCATCTAACTGCTTTGCAAGCTCCTCCTGAATAAGCCTTCGCAGCTCTTCCATCGTTACAGATTCCCCCTGTAGTCAGCATACAGCACAACATTAAAGAATGTAAAGGTATACAACACAGGGAAGCTTTTAGGGTAGACCTATCTTTCCGTCTAGCAAAATGATAATACTTTGTTACAACGCAGTAATAGCACTAACCACACAATGGTAAGTCAGATCTGACTAACTACAAAGTTATTTTCGAATTGCACATGAGCATAATAAAACAGTAACTGCTATGTAACCACCAAACTACCTTAACATATTCCAACTACCTTACCATGCAAGTCATTTTGCATTATTGATTGAAATGGCAGTGTTCCTGGAGTTAGGTTATAGATGAACAGAAGTAATTGTCTTTTCACACCACGTAAAGTTCTTATCAAGCCTCAGGCGAAGAGGGTTATATGGTTGTTTTTCATTTTGATGAGTCAGACAGTGTCACAGTCAACAGCCTCAGACCCTCTCTGATAACAAGCAGTTTAATAAGCAAGTACTCCAGATAAGTGCTTTTGAAAAGGAATTTACAATAATACAAAAATAAATAAATAGCAGGAATAATACTGTAGCCTGTAACAGCAATCTAAGACCACCAGAAGTGACATGTTGCTGCTCTACTGCTTTTTAAAAATGACTTCCTGCCACTTCCTTATTGACCATTGTTGAACAGCTGTGGCCAAAAGTTTTGCATCACCTAGAATTTTAGGATTAAGACATAAATAACTACATGAACACATTTTAGATATGTTATTTAATATCAAGTAATCAATGAAACTGCCAAATGATATTGCAAAAGTCTGGAAGCCATAATAGTAGTCAGTATTTTACGTTAGATTTTGAAATGACACATTTGTCAGTTTTTCGTTAAGTATATGGAGGAAAACTACAAAGCACTGGTGTGTAATTCAATGTTAACGTAAAATGATTCAGCAGGTTTCATTCGACTTAATGAAGCAAAATTAGTTCATTCTTTAGGGTGACTGTGCAAAACCTTTGGCCAGAGCTGCAGAACGCTATCTGCTCTACACTCCTGAAAGAAGCTGCTTTACTCACCCGAGGCCCAGGAAAGCCGGGCTGACCAGGAGTACCTGGAGACCCAGGGGGGCCACTTTCTCCAGCAGGCCCCGTCATTCCTATCATCCCTGTGTGTCCTTTGTGACCCTTAACCCCAGGAGCTCCGTCTAGTCCTGTATCTCCATGTGGCCCTTTGTCTCCTTTTATGCCATCATTCCCCTGCGCAAAATGTTGTTGTTATAGATTAGAATATTGACTAGCCAGAGTGTCACTTAAACTGCTGGGCAGAGGTGTAAAGCCAGCAATACACTGCGTTTAACACTTAAAGCATTATCTACATACAGTAAAACTAACCTAGTGTATTTCAAGACGACATCCCTTCTATCTGCATTCAGCTGAGCTCCTCATCTTTGCAAGAATTGTTGCTTTTTTGTAGGATAGTTTTACTGAACTGCTGTGGGAAAGGTCAGTTGCTGAAGCTCCTGATATACTCACTCCCCAGATGATTATGTTTTATAACATCAAGCCTAATAACTGATGTATTAAGTACATTTACATTGGGCATCCTTTTTTGAACCGGCAGGTCTCATCTGAGAGTATCCTGACATCAGCAGGTCTCTTTTTTAATTGTTTTACTTCAACATACCCTTTCCCCTTTGGCTCCACGCTCTCCTGGTTTGCCTGGCAGCCCCTAGAAAATAATACCATTGTACACTGAATACAGTAATTAGATGCAAAAGTAAGCATGAGTAAAACAAACAAGCATGTTAGTAACAAACCCCCTGTATGTCCAATATCATGCACAACTGGACCCTCAAGAAGTTCATCTAGATTGCCTACTTTGCTGTACATGTCAACATGCAAGTGTGCCGTACAGGTGGAGCACCTGCTCCCCATAGCTCAGATTCTGCTGAAAGAGGACATTGTCTTAAAAGCTATTATATCTTCCATTTTTATGTTAATCCAATAAAAGGATTCAACTATGCTTTGTTTCTTCTTTGGACCAAAACGGGTAACATAGTAATTGTTTCATTCTATATACAGTATACGCAACAGCTGTGAAATATTATTTACATACACCAGGACGCTCCCCACTACACTGATTTCAATAATTAAATACTCATGACTTACATCTTGTCCTTGAGGCCCAAGCTGTCCAGGTGGTCCCTGGATGAATAGAAATAAACTAAATTACTATGACCTGTATTACTGTACAGGTACCACAAAGTCCTGGAAGTGAGAATTATATTTGTTAAGTGCATGTCTACTGAATACATTGATCACCACTACGTTTTAGTAAACCTGCACAACAGTTTGTCCTATCAACTATTGTAGGGTTATAGTACAAGTATACAGAAAAGAAAGCTGTGGGGCTACTAGCATTCATGCTCCTTCATGAGTGTGCTCCACAGATTGCAAATAACATTGATTTTATTATTTTAAAATGCCATACACATTTAAATATCTTCCTAGAGATAAAATAAACTCACTGGGGGTCCTTGTGGTCCTGAAAAGCCCGGTAATCCTGGGCTCCCCAAATCTCCTTTGTCTCCCTTAGGACCCTAATAAAAATTTAAAAAACCAATAATAATAATAATAATAATATAATAATAATAATAATAATAATAATAATAATAATAATAATAATAATAATAATAATAATAAATGCTCACATATTTGTAATAGTGGTCTTTTAGATAGAACTGCTGACTATAAGTAAAGTAGGGACAAGTATAATGCTTGCTTGGAGGAAAAACAAAGACATACAGTAGTCTATCTCAATTGTTCTCTTTTGTCAAACCTTGTTAAAAAAAGAAAACCTACAACATGGGCGGGGCTTCAACAACATTCGACACTCTTCATTAAAATGGTTTGTGATTAATAATGCAAAAGGAAATTATTTGAAATCCAAATACACATTTTGTTTTAAATAGACCCTAATGAAGTAATTCAACAAAGAAAGAAGCATTTTCTTACCAGAGCACCTGCAACGCCTGCTTTCCCTTGAGCACCAGGAAGTCCAGCTCTGCCCTGCAGAAACACAGGTTCATTGTGATAGTGTGGAGTGGCTTAGCTACTGCTTCACTCTATAGCCAGCTCCTGTGTGCTATAATATTATCACACTGCAACACTGTAAAGCATGGCATTGATATGCAGCTTAAGATAACACGCACCAGTGCAGTTTAATTCTTCAGTATTGTATGTTACAGCTTTGGCTTGCTCTATGATTTAACCTGCTCTGTTGTACACTATTTTATTATGCTCCTTGGTACTACTAACGATTTTTGGTCCCAGAATAATGGAATTCTAATGTAAATCACAACAAGAAATAAAGCTGATCCAGCCTACAGTCTGGTCGTAGGTCATTTCAGTTTGCTGCAGCTAATGATGGGAATGTGTCACAGTTTTAAACCAATTTCCTACCAAAAGAATAGAAATCTCGTCACATTTTACGATTCCTGGCTTACCGATGTTCTGTGCTTGCTAATATTGATTCTAATTGTTTTAAAATGGTTTTTTTGGACGTCCGTTTGTATGAATTGTATTGTGTTGTGTATTTTTGCTGCTATGGTGTGAGCCTCTTGGCCAGGTCGTTATTGAAAATGATGACTCCACTGATGTTAGCCTATCTTGGATTTATTTCCAATTATATAGGTAATATAAATATATATATATATATATATATATATATATATATATATATATATATATATCTATATATATATATATATATATATATATATATACTCAGTGACTCTGAAGACTCTCACTCTCACCTCCTCCCCTCTTGGCCCTTGGAGACCATGTGGACCTGGTGGACCAGGGTTACCCTAAAAAACAGAATTCATTAAAAATAATAATTATTATCATCATATTCAACATGCTCTAACTAGTCAGATACAATGCTTGTTCTCAAAGAGACATTAGACTGAGAAAGGACGTAGCCACAAGATTCTAAATTATTTACCAGTGCAACAGATAATTAGTGTGTGTCATGTCTTTTTTTTCTCCCCTCAAAATAAAAGCTGGTGTAAAATAGATGAATTCCACTCACATCTTTCCCTGGAAGCCCTGCTCGTCCCATTGCTCCCATCATGCCTGCTTCTCCCTGATTGGAAACATGGGAAAAACAAAAAATTAAAGCATTGTTTCAAGGAACTTTATGAGGTCTACAGGCAAAAAATAGCACTATAGAGGACGTTAGAACTTTATGTTGGAGATTTCTTTTTTTTAACAGAACCTTGTGAATTTCTTTGTTTCATGAAGATCGAATACAATTTACTGGCATTTTCCCTTTAAGATTACCAATTTTGATTTCAGCACACAAACTTTTGTTGGGCGTTTTAATTTAATCATATTTGTATATGTAGGAGTACAGCCAGGACTTCAATGTAACAGTTGTATCCTTGGTAAATATTTGCGTCAAGGTTAGTCCTCTGCAGGCTCCCTGCAGCCTGCTCTACTGTCGACATGTCTGTGACTGAAACAGAAATAACAAGCACTCACTCTGGAACCCGAGGGACCAGGATCCCCTCTGTGCCCCTTAAAACCCTGTGGGAAGAGAACACTTTAGTCATTCATCCTGTGGCTGGCTGTTTAGCAAATGTGTACCGCTCATCATATTATCATAGTTTTCAATTAACTGGGTCAATTGCAACAAGCTTGCAGTTAGTACGGAGCTGCGCACTAAGTTGCGAACCAGCCTGTACGGTATCTAAGGATCACCCCCAGCTGCGTACTAACTTAGTACCAATTGCAATGAAAAAAAGATTTTGAGCAAAGTTCTGGACAAGCTGATCCCCTGCTTTAGTACAGAGCTCAGAAGTACGCTCTTTATTGTAATGCGCTACCAAACAGGAACTGAAGGGGTGTCGGGGGTGGGAGTTCTTAAACCAAATTCACATGTATAATGCAATTTTCTTAAAACACCACCACAATTAATGAAGCTGTGTTAGAGGATGAACATTTATTTTTAATTCACACCCAACAAATGCATTCGTTTAAGGACCAAAGGTGTACTGTAGACTATAAAAGACGTAAATCAAGTCAGAAATTCTCATTACATTTTTGAGGTACAGCCTATAAGAGCTTAATTTCTTAGTACATCCATGTGAAGGCAGTCATGGCCAGTAGTTGTGTGCAAAATTATACAATGGAGCAAAAACTATATTTCATAGAGAGTATAAAAGATGTTATTGAAACTGTGGAGGAAGCTGAAAGAATTCCACAGCAATTCTGCAGCGCACCACGGCACAGAATACACTTGCAAGCAGATTGAATGCTGCCTTCCCTGTGGAGGAGGCTGACAGTAAAGACACTGGAATTATTTATATATATATATATATATATATATATATGATTATATATTATATATATTATATATATATATATATATATATATATAAAGGCCGGATATAATTACTTTCCAACTAATTGAATAACACATTGATGAACACATTCCCCCCCCACCACCCCCCCCCCCCCCCCCCCCCCCCCCCCACACCCCCCCCCCCCCCCCCCCCCCCCCCCCCCCAGAAGATTTCAAATCATTTTATATAATTATTGGTTATTATAGTTCAGCTTCATAAAAGCTGTCAATACGTTTTGGGATTTTTCATGTTTGTTCCAGTTAGTACAATACCACAAGTCTTTAGCCTACAGAAATTTCTGGACTAACTAAGTAATGTGTTTTAGTATCCTCTAGAGCCGTTCCGTTCGGTTTATTGCAATTGAGACACATTTTTATTACGGAGCTGCTTGGTTAGTTGCAATTGATGTAAACTTGCTATTAGCATATTGGTTTAGTACCTTCTTCGGTCCTAACCAGGGGATACGCTCCTTTCAGTTTAACAGTCCGGGCTGTTTACATTGCATTCAGTTTGGGTTTGTCATTTTTGATCTCTTTATAGCCCACTGCTTGTTGGAATGGTTCTTTTAGCCAAAGATTGGACAGTTTCTGTCTAACCCACTAACAGGTTGACTCTAGAAACAGAATAAAAAAAAAACAGCAAAGACCTTTCTATCAAAGGAGAACCAGCATCCAACAGTTTTCAATTTATCAGTTACTTTTCTTCTTCATTATGTTAGGTAGTTATTCAAATCTGGCACTTACAGGAATACCTCTTAGTCCGTCTCTGCCCGGAAGCCCTGGCTCACCCTGTTTACCCTGGAAATAACATTTAAAAAAACAAACACAGATTACCTTCCAAGGAAAGCAAACACGTAATCTGAATTGAAATATACAGTATCTGCTATCAACCACAGTTTTTGTTATATAGTAAATATAGCATTTTAAACCAACTGTCACATAAAGACTTCAGACGTATGCCGTAAAACCTTTGGTAACTGCATTACTGCCAAACCTCAACAAACTAGATGGACAATGAACAAGCAAGAGAAGAAATTCACTGTATTTAATCAGGCAGATTCCTACCGTTTCCCCAGTCTCCCCTGGTTTTCCATCTTTGCCATTCTTTCCTGTCATTCCCTTTAAAAAACAAAACATACCATACAACATAACTATAGGTTACTTGTATATAGTTATATTTATTTACAATGAAAATGCACCCTGAATGCAGCGTCTCTACATTGTTAAAAAAAGCTACTGTAAATAAACTACTACAACTTCTAAAATATCTGCTTTGCACAGCACCTCCCAGCAATTCTATCCAAAAGCAATAATCTCTGAAAAGCTCAGGTATGAAACTAGCACATCAAGAATAGACCACAATCAATCTGCTAAGATTGTCTGTAGACAGTATGGGGGGTGATGGAGCACCTCTGTTTCAATTAAACCAAAGTCTTAGAAAGCATGCATTTTCTCTACCTACCATCAGCCCAGGCAGTCCCGGTGGACCCTGTATTCCTCTGATACCGTCTTTGCCCTGTCAGACAGAACCATTCGTTATTCCATTGTTTGTCTACAGGAGACCACGGATACTGTAGGACAAGACAACCACTAGCTTATACCCTGACCTACTCAGGATCGTTTGCCATGGGGACAGATTGAGAAAGCAGCCCCTTCACTTGTACCTTTTCAGAAGGTAAGCGATGGACACATCCAAGCTACCTGAAGCAATAGGTGCAAAGATGATGTACAGAACTCCCATACCTTCTCTCCGGGGGCTCCAGGTGGACCTACAGACCCTGGGATTCCATCTAACCCCTAAGAAAAAAAGGGAAGGTCACTTTTCATTGTTTTATTTTGATATAATAATATTTTTTATAAAGCGCATTTCATAGTGGACCACCATCACAAAGCGCTTTAAAAGATATGAGACTAGAGTGTGTGAACTCTGCATAGTCACTTACAACAATGTCTCACCTGAAAGATGGAGCACGAAGGTTAAGTGACTTGCTCAGGGTCACACAGTAAGTCACTGGCTGAGCAGAGATTTAAACCAGGGACCTCTTGGATATAAGCTTGTTTCTTTACCACTGGACCACAAAGCCTCCTAAACACTCATCTTAAGATGACAGAAAACATTCTGAATTGACTCATTCAATTGGTGACCATTGCAGATACAGACAATATAACTCAGAATTGAATGGTCCTGATTTTAGGTTAATTCAGGATTCTTATATGCAAGTGTTAAAAGTACATTGATCTGTACTTACTACTGTACTTACCGCCATCAGTGTATCAAACTGTGATGTAAATCACGCAATGTATCTAACATTAACTACACAGCCTCTACTTAAAATGAGATTTGATACTGGAGTGCTTATTGTATGTGTCAAGCAAGAACATATGAAATGCTTGGAACAAGAAGGGGCAGCATGGCTCATTGAGTTTGTGTCACTTGCCAGCATGCTGTTAGCCCCAGGGTAGTAGTTACTATAATAACAAAAGCAGAACAACAAAATGAAACAGGACTGAAGCCTGCACTAATCTAATCAACAACAAAGCTTAGGTAACTGGGGATTTTTCTCGAAGGGTAACCAGTTCCGGATTTTCTACCCTTGCCGACCTCTAATATAAAGTTTGCAAAATGGCATTTGAATGATGGATATTAGTTCTGGTCAAAGGATTGTGGAGTGATGAAACAAAGAAATCAAGCTAGTTGGTCATGCTGACAGTCGTTACGTTTGGAGAAAGTCTGGTGAGGCGTACAAAGAAAAGAACACCATACTTACTGTCAAGCATGGAGGTGGTAATATCCTTATGTGGGGCGTATTTCCTCTAATGGCACAAGAATTTACATTCCAATACATGGTAAAATGGATTCCATAGCATAACAAAAGATATTGGCCAATCATCTGAAACCCTCCTCTACAAAACTTGGTTTAAAGCGCAAATTGACGTTCCAACACAACAACGATCCAAAGCACACATCAAAATCTACTTCAGAATGGTTAAAGAAGAATAAAATCAAGGTTCTGGAATGGCCTCGTCAAAGTCCCAAAAGTTTAAATCTGATTCAGAATCTTTTTTATGAGTTGAAGAAGGCTGTGCACAAGAGAAATTCTCTCCATTTGAATGAACTGGAACAATTTTACATTGAAGAATGGTGAGAAATTACTAAAGAATCATGCCAAAAGCTCATTAACAAATATTCTAATTGTTTAAATGAGGTTATTATTGCTAAAGGTGCCTCAACTAGCTATTAAATAAATTTTCCTTGTCAGGGTATGAATACTTTTGAATTAGCATTCTTTGAGTTTTGCAAACAAATTGTTTATATAAATCATTGTAGACATCTATTTCTTTTCTATTTTCCTATAATTATTTGTTTTCGAGACATTTTTAGAATTATAAATTCCCATTGGAGTATGTAAACTTTTGACTACAACTGTATCTATAGTGATGAAGTGTACCTGCGGTACCATAAAATAGGAGTTTTAGCTGGCAGCCATTTTGGAACCCACACGGGTGGTTGGGAGTCAAAATGCAGGCCGATTTCCAAACAATAGATTTTACATGGTAACAGGAGTTAGCCTTCCCTGGTTTAGATTGTAATTTAAAAGCAAATCACACTCCAATCACCGAGGTTCCCTCTGTCCTAAAACAAACACCAAAACCTAAACCAAGATCTTTGTTAGACGTGTTTTGGTTTTGTTATTTTCACAATAAAAGTTTTGACGTGATTTCATATAAATACAAGTGCCTGTCACTCTGAAAGGACTTCGTGGGATCGTTTTTAGCTACTATCTCGGGGTCCGATATGGCTTATCTCCCCTTCAGTAGTATTATATATCAATATATATAGCATATATATATATATATATATATATATATATATATATATATATATATATATATATATATATATATATATATATATATATAATTAGTTTTTTTTCATTTTGTAGATACTTACAGGTTGACCTGCTAAGCCAGCTGTGCCAGGATAGCCGGGTGCTCCTCGGAATCCCTAAAAAAATAAAAAAAAAACACCAGTGTCATTAACGAATGTAAGGTTGGCAGGGATGCAATTAAGTCCATCCCTACCACAACCACAGGTGGAATGTGGCCATTCCCTAATTAGGTAATTGAGTAGAATGGCCACATGTATATAAAGGAAGGAAAAAAAACATTTGTTTATTGGAGGAGTTTGAGAGAAAGAGTATGTGGAGAAGTTGGGAAACTGTTAGTGAACGCCAATATATTGTGTGCGTGTGTGTGTGTGTGTGTGTGTGTGTGTTTTGTTTTAAGCTTTTATTTTGGCCCCTGTGCCTTTGTTTTGTTTATTCTGCATTTTGTAAATAAACTTTAACTGCAGCCTCCTGCCTACATGTTTCTTTCCTGACGCTATCCTGCTATAGGCTATAGATTAAAAAAAAACACAACAATAAAAAACAAAAAACAAAACACAAGGCTTTACCTTTTGAAACAAAATTGCTTGGTAGATAAAAGTGTAGAACTTCAAACTACTGTACCGATGACAACAATGATTGTATTTAGGTGTATAGTACTTAGTGTAAAATGCTGTGAAAACAAGAACAGCACCTTTTGAAACAAAATGATGCACCTTGTAAGATGAAAAGATGCACCTTGTGAAATGAAATGATACATCTTGTGAAATGGCATGACACACATTTGCATGGACATATCCAGAAAAGCAAGACATATTGACTTTACTGTACATGAGCAGTTTTTATCCTGTGCTAGCAATTGGTGCTCTGGGAGCAATTAAAGCAATGTGTATAGAAGCTGAGTGTGCAGTGTGTGTCCAGGTATGTGTGTGTGTGTGTGTGTGTGTGTGTGTGTGTGTGTGTGTGTGTGTGTGTGTGTGTGTGTGTGTGTGTCTGTTGAGGTACCACAAGTCACCAGTTCCCAGGTAGATATGTGTGTGTGTGTGTGTGTGGACCATGGTAGACACACACATCAGAAGGTGAAAATGATTAATGGCTCACACTATTACAGATATATTGCAAATCAAAGATTGCACAGACAAGTTGCTTAAACTGTTCATTTAAGATGAGTGTAGACAGAAACAAGACCTGTATCATTTCCCCATTTTAATTTATCAGTGTGTTTTGTTTTTCTGGCGTTCTGTTTACCGTCTCGCCTTTTTCTCCAGCTTCACCTGCAGCCCCTTGGTCTCCTTTGCCTCCCTGTTGAGAAACACATTGTAAAAATGTTTATTGTTCTCTCGTGTGTGTTGTTTACATAGGTTTCATCAAGGGGAATGCTGCTCCAGATTATTTGCTGTGGATGAGTGGGCGGTGGGTGGGTTTGGGGGGGGGGCATGTTCTGAGTATTCTCTTCCTCGAAAATATTTTGGACACATTAATCTGACCTAAATGATAAAAACTGCATTTCAAATCAATAAAAGAAAACAACAGCACTGGTTCATTTAAAATGATATACATGTGCAACTTGAATTAGGTACACATCAACGAATGGAGTGTACATGCAATCGTATGTTGATAATGATAGGTTTCTTTCTTCTGTTTTTTATATCACCTTACAGATAAGCTTTATTTTGTGGGTTGTACAATGACGAGTCTGTGGGTTTTAATAGCAATTTGCAGGTCACTTGGGTGGTCTGCATTTAACCAGCACATTCCAGTGTACAGCTAGAATAGATACATCTTCTTTAAGATATATGGTTGGATTTTACAGGCTAATCAAATCTCTCTTTTCTGCTTTCATCTGAAGAAGAGAGGAGTTCTCATTACCTCACTTTAACTGCAATAAATGATATAATGGCACAACCCTCTCAGCATGTGTTATTAACAAACTATCCACTGCACAAGCGTGCATGACCTCTTTGACACCTCTCACTGTTTAATCTGTATGTGATCATGAAGTTCACAACACCTAACATCTATTATACAAAGACTTACCTTCATCCCGTCCATCCCACGTGGACCTATAGGACCAGGAGGCCCAGGCGGCCCCTGCCATTAGAAGAAAATGAATAGGTTAAAACATTGAGAAGGAAGCGTTTGTACTCCAGTTTGTTTAAGTACAGCACATGCATTTTAAAATTGTAAAGAGCACAGAATGGACAGTAAAGTGCATGTTTCTTTCCTATGTATATTGAACTTGAGCTTGTGAAGCAAGCAGCCCTGAAATAAAGCAAGAAGGCTCCTGAATTTTACAGTATAAATTGTTTTAATGGATGGCAACTATATAGCCACCGGCAAGGTCTCTCAAGTACTGCCGTGATTGAAGAAGAAAGGGACGTTTATATGTTCTTCAGGCAGAAGGAAGAAATAAAAGTCAACAGACCAGGCTAAAGTTACAGAAAAACTGAACGATGCTGCACTAAGACTATGAAACACAACTTAAACAGCAATGTAATTATGGTTAGAGGGGCCTGGTATTGATATAAAGTTATAGGTCTTGACTTGAATAAAATAATAATTCATCAAGTTAATAGCAGACAATAGGAATACTACAGCAATAGTTATTCTAAAATAAATCTGCATATACTTTGTTGCAAGACATGAAACTCTTGACAAGCAGTGCAATCTTGACCAGTCATTGATTGTGTCTGCTGAAAGCCAATAGAACACACATTCCTACCTGGTGCCCATTATTCCCATCTTTTCCTGGTGGACCTGTCAAACCTTGGTCACCTTTGAACCCTGGGAGACCTGGCATCCCAGGAGGTCCAGCTGGGCAATCAGTGCACACATCCTGGAAGAGAGGAGCAACATCGATCACTACAGGAAGCAGAACACAAGGTACTGCATCACACAGTGTATACTAGCTATACAGTGCATGTGTTTTATGATAATTCATTTATTGATTATTGTGCAGAGCAATCACTGAAATAAAGAACATTTTGTGTTATTCCAATTGACTGCTCTTAACATCCAATACAAACAACCAAGTATCAAACAAAACCCATACATGAAAACCCAGTTCCACTGAAAGAGTACAATAGTATGCACTAATATAAAACACACACACAAAAATAAAAAAATACATCAAAAGCACAATTGACAAAATAGTACATTATTTATAATTGATCAACTGGCTGTTAAAAATAATTTAATTGGGCTACTCAAAAGGTATGCATGGTAGAAACTTGCAAAAACAAATATTAAACGTAATAAAAGCTGCTACAAAAACAAAAATATTACAAAACAGCATTAACTGCACTGCAATATTTTTATTTTAATATAGCAACCTCATATGTTCCTTACCTTAAGAAGGATGCCAAGTTCCTTTTGAGAGATCTGAGCTACTGAACCCTGTGATACAAGAAAACTAGAAGTTATCATTGTGCACCATGAGACACAGATTCAATGACACTAGAAGTTATCATTGTGCACCACGAGACACAGATTCAATGACACTAGACGTTATCATTGTGCACCACGAGACACAGATTCAATGACACTAGACGTTATCATTGTGCACCACGAGACACAGATTCAATGACACTAGACGTTATCATTGTGCACCACGAGACACAGATTCAAGAACACTAGAAGTTATCATTGTGCACCACGAGACACAGATTCAATGACACTAGAAGTTATCATTGTGCACCATGAGACACAGATTCAAGAACACTAGAAGTTATCATTGTGCACCATGAGACACTGATTCAAGAACACTAGAAGTTATCATTGTGCACCACGAGACAGATTCAAGAACACTAGAAGGTATCATTGTGCACCACGAGACACAGATTCAATGACACTAGAAGTTATCATTGTGCACCACGAGACACAGATTCAATGACACTAGAAGTTATCATTGTGCACCATGAGACACAGATTCAAGAACACTAGAAGTTATCATTGTGCACCATGAGACACAGATTCAAGAACACTATAACATATCATTGTGTACCACTAGACACAGATTCAAGAACACTATAAGTTATCATTGTGCACCACTAGGTATAGATTTCATTAATCAAAATCCCACTCTGAATACAGAGACATGGTGCCAACATATGTAATGAAATGAAGTAAAAGAATGCAAAGTGACACATACCGGCTCCCCAGGAACTCCCCTGTCTCCTGGCCTTCCAGGTAAACCCTGTTACACAAAAGAGAAGTTCTTCAAACAGGGGTTTGTGCCGGCATTCAGGACATACTGTATCCTTGCCTTGCCCACTCCAGCTTGTTGCAAGGTGAGGTGTTGTTTCTGTATTGTGCTTCTATTTGATATGCTGCTCTGCTTAGTCTGTGTATTTCCTTTAACTCAATGTACAGACAAGCCTGTAGAAGGTTACTGATAAGGGCACATCCCTTATTAAAAATATATTCAACATATATCTTGTTGCATGGTGAGGTGTTGTTTTTCTATTATTTTATTTGATATGCTGCCCTGCTTGATAATATTTTATTTGATATGCTATATTGTCTGGGTCTTCTGTACCAATGTCTGAGTCTGGTAATCTCTTTAGTAATAAATGTGTGTGTGTGTGTGTGTGTGTGTGTGTGTGTGTGTGTGTGTGTGTGTGTGTGTGTGTGTGTGTGTGTGTGCATGCACATGTCAAATGCATGGATTGGGAGTATCTTTATCATATATATATTAGAAGTGGCCAAGAGAGAGAAGATACAAGAAGATACCAAGCTGTGCTGGAGAACAGTTACAAATAGAACAAATTGTTGAAGAATGATGCAACCATGGGTTAGGTATACAAATGCTTGTTTAGAGTGCTTTTGTTAGACCAGAGGATGAAGAGATGACTGCTGCACTGCATTTGCTGTTATGTAAGTCTAATAAAGTATCAGTATTAAACTGATTGTAGTACTGAGTGTATCACTCAGGGTTAATCCGCACAGTAAGACTCATACCAGCAAGCTAGTTAACAACCTCAAGGTATATTACTAGGATAAATAAAGGAATGGCATGTTGAGATGCTGCTGTATATATTAATTGCTTCATGGTTTGTACTTACATTATGTCCAGGCGGACCCTGGGGTCCAGCTACTCCAGGTACACCTCTTGGGCCCTGAAAGGAACAAGTGCAGTCTCTACAGTTAGTGTTAAAATCCTTGCACAGAGAAGAGTGTGTACAGCTAGTGTTAAAATCATTGCACAGAGAAGAGTGTGTACAGCTAGTGTTAAAATCCTTGCACAGTGAAGAGTCTGTACAGCTAGTGTTAAAATCCTTAAACTTGCATGATGTTCTTTCTTGGGGTGATCACTGAAAGTTTAAGTACATAGAGCTAACTAAACAATCCTAGTACATGTTACCTAATATACATTGCCATACTATCTTAGAGCTTACATTTTTCTATACAAAAGATGCACACATTATGGTAAAGGTATGATTTTATTGTTATGTTTTTTAAACCCAACACCTCCTAACAAAAACAATGTCATTTTGATTCTTGCACCCTTACATGCATAGACGTTATCTTTTGGGCACCCACAGCTGCACAACGAATATTTAAATTTTATTAGCATATTTTCTCTTAATAAATATAACAGACTGTGTCACTGAAAACGCAAATTGCGGTGTGTTTGTGCTGCAACTGGCCCATCATAGCACATCTACCCCATAATGTGTGCACCTCTTTAAAAGAAAAATATAAGATCCACTAAATAGTATCTTCTAAACTGATAGTTATCAAGTACATATTAGGTGAGATTTACTATAATCGCTCTGTGTACAGTACTTTAATGTTACTACCTAAATATTGATATTATTTGACACATTTTGATGAACAAAGATTGATACCAGAATGTAATGCATTTCTATAGTGGTCTTATAACATGCAGGTGTTAGTTTGCAATATACAATATAATTCAGGTTGGAGCTTTGTTTAATTGAGGCTGGGTATACGGTATACATCCTTATTCATATTTCATAAACTAACTTGACATCAGATTGCTTACCTGGGGTCCTTTTTCTCCTGCAGTTCCTGGTGATCCCTAAAACAATATAATATATTATATTAGTTTATTATTATTATTATTATTATTATTATTATTATTATTATTATTATTATTATTATTATTATTAATAAATACAAATACTACACATATTTAGGCTATTAAACATTATTGGGCTATGGAGCCCCATAATCGATTTTGTTTTGGTTGGGTTGAAAGTTAAAGCAAGTGTTTGCTTCAGTGCTTATCAAAATCAAGGGGTGCCATGGCACATATACTGGCTCTGAAGTGCATTGACGATAGTAAACGCATGACTGACTATAGTGCATTGATGATAGTAAACCCATGACTGGCTCTGCAGTGCATTGACGAAAGTAAACCCATGACTGTCTCTATAGTGCATTGATGATAGTAAACCCATGACTGGCTCTGCAGTGCATTGACGATAGTAAACCCATGACTGGCTCTGCAGTGCATTGACGATAGTAAACCCATGACTGTCTCTGCAGTGCATTGACGATAGTAAACCCATGACTGTCTCTGCAGTGCATTGACGATAGTAAACCCATGACTGTCTCTGCAGTGCATTGACGATAGTAAACCCATGACTGGCTCTGCAGTGCACTGACAATAGTAAACCCATGACTGTCTCTGCAGTGCATTGATGATAGTAAACCCATGACTGTCTCTGCAGTGCATTGACGATAGTAAACCCATGACTGGCTCTTCAGTGCATTGACGATAGTAGACCCATGACTGGCTCTGCAGTGAATTGACAATAGTGCCCCACCTGATTCAAAATAGCTTTCTAAATGAAATATAGAACAAGGAAAGTTTTTATGCAAGAATGTTTTTTGACAAATGCACACCTTGATAAGCTAATGAAGGCAAAAGTATCAAGGAGATTATAGAGTTCTTACCTGTTGCCCAGGTAACCCAGTCCCAGGTGGACCTCTATCTCCAGGAAGTCCACGCATCCCAGGTGGTCCAGAATCCCCCTAAAGGAGAGTTACACTTAATTCTATTAAAATTACAACACTTTTATCCTATGGTACCCTAGTGATACACACTCAAAGTTTAGAACCAGAAAGGAGAAATTGCATCTTGAATTGCTTTAATCAGAAAACAGAGGACATTGGGGAAACACAGCAGCAGCTCAAAGTCAAACAGCCGCGTGTGTTTTTCTGATAACAAACAAGCTGAAACTCGGAGCAGCTGATTCAAATTCAGCGTCGTTTTGAGACACGGGCGAGGGGAGGAGCCGACAGCACAGCAGAACAACGCAGTTAAACGAGGCAGTCTTCCCAGCGACAGCGAGTGGGAGAAGTACAGGCGTGGAAAAGTACAGAGCAGTTTCGAAGCAGTTTGAAAGCAGGTTGACGGCTGCAGAAGAAACTAAACTTCAAAAAAAAAAAACCTCAACATGGTCTTCAAGCCTGTAATCTGTGACACCTGCTTGATGTGGGAAATCCGAGAAAACCCAGCGGAGCTAAACCAAGTGTGCGTAAAGTGCCGCGCGATCCAGGATTTGCATAAACTAGTAAGTATGCTAGAAATGGAGCTGGAAGAAGTGAGACAGCAACAGGATCTTGAGGAACTGGCACACCCACAATTCATGGAAGTCTGCATCACCCCTAACAGACTGAAAGCCACCAGGGAGATAGAAGGTCAGAACAGCTGGGTTCAGGTAGGCAGAAGCAGGGAAAAAAAGAAACTTCGTCAAACACAACCACCAGAAATCAAAACAACCAACAGATTTGAGTCACTTCAGAATTTTGATGAGCAGAACCAACAACAAGAGAATGAAAGGAACAACATCCAGGACCCTATTGACAGTGGTGACCAGACAGCAAAAAGAAGGGAGGTCATGATTGTTGGGGACTCCATATTGAGAAACACAGCAAGTTCAGTTCGCAGTTTGGACCCCCTTACTACAACAGTGTGCTGCCTTCCGGGAGCCTCGGTCAAGCACATCACTGAAAACGTGGACAGGCTCCTAGAACGAACAGGAGACGACCCGGTAGTAGTCGTCCACATTGGTACAAACAACATTGGAAGAGACAGACCAAAATCCCTGCAAAACAAATTCAGAGAGCTAGGAAGGAAATTAAAAGAGAAAACCAAAACTGTGGTATTTTCTGGTATACTACCGGCACCTTGCAAAGGACCATATGGACAGCTGGAAATAATTAATCAAAACAAATGGCTGAAGACGTGGTGCACACGGGAAGGCTTCACCTATCTTGATCATTGGACCACATTCTACAACGAGGACTATCTGTATAGACGGGATGGACTGCATTTAAATAACAAGGGAACTAGTCTACTTGGAGAAAAGATCCTCGAGCAGGTTCGGAAGCATTTAAACTAGAAAGGAAGGGGGGAGAAATCAACAAAAAAACAGAAGGGAGACCGCATCAAAACAAGAACAACAACTCAGGTAAGACAACCATTAAATGTATTTATCTAAATGCTAGAAGTATCAGAAACAAAATTCTAGAACTTGAAGCTACTGCACTAACAGGTAACTATGATGTGATAGGTGTTACAGAAACTTGGTTGTCTGAGAGTGATGGGGACGAATATAATATTTGTGGGTATACACTGTATAGGAAAGACAGGCAGGACAGAAGAGGAGGAGGGGTAGTGCTATACATAAGAAACAGTCTTGAAGCCCAGGTGTTAAACCTGGACAAAGAAAATAAAACCGAATCAATATGGGTCAGAATAACAGACAAAAATTCAAAAGGCATAATAATAGGAGCATGCTATAGACCGCCAGATTCAGACGGTGAGCACAATAATCTGTTATACAATGACATTAGAAATGTGTGTAGCAAAGGAGAAGCCATACTAATGGGGGATTTCAACTTCCCCCATATAAAATGGGAAAACCCGGTGGGTAGCGCGAAGGATGAAATAGAAATGGTGGAAATGACAAATGACTGCTTCCTAACACAATTTGTGAAGGCACCCACTAGAGGGGAGGCATGCCTTGATTTAGTCTTTTCAAATAACGAAGATAGAATAACTAAAACAGAGGTCAGAGAACCACTGGCAAACTCAGACCACAACATGGTCTCATTTGAAGTGTTTTTTAAATCCCCAAAAGTAAAGACTAAAGTTAAGGTTTACAATTTTAGAAAAGCAAACTATGAAGGTATGAAACAGAGACTAACAGAAGTAGATTGGAGTAAAATAGAGAAAACACCCACAGAAGAAGGATGGTTGTTCTTCAAAAATGTAGTACTAGAGGCGCAAAACAATTACATCCCTAAAGTAGACAAATCTAAATGTAAAACTAAATTGCCAAAATGGTTTAATAGATCAATTAAAAAAAAAAAATTCAGCGAAAAAAGGCACTTTACAGAGCATTAAAAAAGGACCAAAAAGAAAGTACGCAGAAAGAGTACACGGAACTGCAAACGCAAGTCAAAAAGGAAGTTAGAAAGGCCAAGAGAGAAATAGAAATGAACATTGCTAAGGGAGCTAAAACCAATTCCAAAATGTTTTTCCAATATTACAACAGCAAGAGAACATTCAAAGAGGAGATTAAATGTTTAAGAGATACAAATGGCAAAATCGTAGAGGAAGAAAAAAAAATAGCAAATATGTTAAATGATTACTTTTCACAAGTTTTTACAAAGGAAGATACTGAAAACATGCCCCACATGTCATCCAGTTCCTATCCAGTTTTAAATAACTTTAGCATAACTGAGGCAGAAGTGTTAAAGGGACTAGGAGCTCTTAAAATAAACAAATCCCCTGGGCCGGATGAGATCCTCCCAGTAGTACTCAAAGAAATGAAAGAAGTCATTTACAAACCGCTAACCAAGATCATGCAGCAGTCTCTTGACACAGGGGTGGTACCGACAGACTGGAAAATTGCAAACGTAATACCGATCCACAAAAAGGGAAACAAAACTGAACCAGGTAACTACAGACCAGTAAGCCTGACTTCTATTATATGCAAACTTATGGAAACTATAATAAGATCCAAAATGGAAAATTACCTATATGGTAACAGGGTACTGGGAGACAGTCAACATGGTTTTAGAAAAGGGAGATCGTGTCTAACTAACTTGCTTGATTTTTTTGAGGATGCAACATCGATAATGGATAATTGCAAAGCATATGACATGGTTTATTTAGATTTCCAGAAAGCTTTTGACAAAGTCCCGCACAAAAGATTAATTCTCAAACTGAACGCAGTTGGGATTCAAGGAAACACATGTACATGGATTAGGGAGTGGTTAACATGTAGAAAACAGAAAGTACTGATTAGAGGAAAAACCTCAGAATGGAGTGTGGTAACCAGCGGTGTACCACAGGGATCAGTATTAGGTCCTCTGCTATTCCTAATCTACATTAATGATTTAGATTCTGGTATAGTAAGCAAACTTGTTAAATTTGCAGACGACACAAAAGTAGGAGGAGTGGCAAACACTGTTGCAGCAGCAAAGGTCATTCAAAATGATCTAGACAAGATTCAGAACTGGGCAGACACATGGCAAATGACATTTAATAGAGAAAAGTGTAAGGTACTGCACGCAGGAAATAAAAATGTACATTATAAATATCATATGGGAGATATTGAAATTGGAGAAGGAATCTATGAAAAAGACCTAGGAGTTTTTGTTGACTCAGAAATGTCTTCATCTAGGCAATGTGGGGAAGCTATAAAAAAGGCTAACAAGATGCTCGGATACATTGTGAAAAGTGTTGAATTTATGAAGGGAAGTAATGTTAAAACTGTACAATGCACTAGTAAGACCTCATCTTGAATATTGTGTGCAGTTCTGGTCACCTCGCTATAAAAAAGATATTGCTGCTCTAGAAAGAGTGCAAAGAAGAGCGACCAGAATTATTCCGGGCTTAAAAGGCATGTCATATGCAGACAGGCTAAAAGAATTGAATCTGTTCAGTCTTGAACAAAGAAGACTACGTGGCGACCTAATTCAAGCATTCAAAATTCTAAAAGGTATTGACAGTGTCGACCCAAGGGACTTTTTCAGCCTGAAAAAAGAAACAAGGACCAGGGGTCACAAATGGAGTTTAGACAAAGGGGCATTCAGAACAGAAAATAGGAGGCACTTTTTTACACAGAGAATTGTGAGGGTCTGGAATCAACTCCCCAGTAATGTTGTTGAAGCTGACACCCTGGGATCCTTCAAGAAGCTGCTTGATGAGATTTTGGGATCAATAAGCTACTAACAACCAAACGAGCAAGATGGGCCGAATGGCCTCCTCTCGTTTGTAAACTTTCTTATGTTCTTATGTTAGTTCTTTTTTTTGTTTTCCACACATTTTGAAAAACGGTCGTGTTTGGAGTAAAAAGATTAAAAGAGTCAACAAAAACAATTTCGCACGAAAAAAAAGTTTGGTAGTAAAAATACCCTTGCTTTTTTTTTTAGTATTTTTATCTTTCGATATAATAAAAGATAAGTGAAAAAATCGAAATATAAATGCCTTCCAGATAGTAATAATTTAGGAGTCTTACTTTTGCAGGTTTTAATTGGCTTACCTTCGGCCCCTGGGGTCCAGCCAATCCATGTGTTCCAGGCTCTCCCTGTTATTCCAAAAAGCATCAAAGAATAAACACCTGTTCTGCAGACACAGCATGCACCCTCCTAATAAACTGAGACCTTAAAGATTATCTGTACCAAAATAACAAATAACATTTTTACAGTGGAAACTATTTCAGAGTGAAAATTGAATACATTAGTAACTCAAACTAATGCCTTGTGCAGACACATGAAAACCACACAATGAACCTGCAACCCCCTTCACAGTACACTGTATCTAGGAAATGTACAGTACGAGCATGGGAAGTGGTATAGTGATGTCTTACTGGCTTTTCTTTAGATGGAAGGGCACATTACCAAGTGCATCTGACCAGCCCCTCAGAATGACATGCACATCTTTGGTTTTCATTCCTCAATCACTTATTGAATTATTTTCTTAACTGGTCAACACTAACATTTTTCCAGGTCTTTAGCCATTGATGATTTAAAGATACACAAAAAAACCTGCAGGATTGTGGCTCTTCAGGACCAAGGTTGGCCACTCCTGCTAGAGGATTCAAACAGAGCATTCATACCCAACATTAATTAAAACCCTACCCTGACTCAAGTAACTTAAGATGGGTAAATACAAAGCCACGTGTGGCTTGAAACTTGGTTTCAGGAGTCTAGGTTTCAGGCCATATCATGGCACACCAAGGGGGACTTTGATACAGTAAAGTTGCCTTAAACTAGATCTTCCAGTCTCCAGGAACCAGGTTGCAAGCCAATGTACCTGAAAAAAGTGGCTTTGTGTTCCCTCAACTTTAGAATCTACAGGGTTGAATAAAGCAACTCATGCACCAGTATGAACTCAATGATGACTCACCGGCTCCCCATCCTTCCCCTTGCCTGGTAAGCCTGGGATTCCAGCAGGCCCAGGCTCTCCTGGACGTCCGGCTGAGCCTTGCCTGCCTTCCTTACCAGCCTCTCCCTGCAGAAGCACACCGGGGATTAACCTTTATTATTAAAGCTTCATATAATATGCACAGCTCAGTAAGGGTAAGTCTCTGGCAAAAAATGGAAGCTTAATTAGAATTATTAATAATGATGATTGATGGTGCTAATTACACTTGTTGTAGCTTATTTTAAAATATCACTAAGGTTGTTTTATTTCAAGCCTTTGTTTGTAGACTGACTACAAAACAAAGATTGCTATGATTGTGGCTTTCTACAATTGGACCAAGATGCCAACGCAGTGAAAGCCTATACTTTATTTCTCAATGTACCTGGGAGACAGAAATTCTTTGTTTTGTTCCAGAAATGCAATGTGAATATATCAGAAGGACATATTTAATTTTGAAAGTATTCGTTTTGATTGGCATATGGCAAACTGCACTCAGATGCATACAGCAAACTGAAATGACAGGTAGGATAACAACGTATGTGCCTAATATGAAACATGTGTTATATATACTTTTTTTATATTACTTTTAGAAAACAGGTTTGTATGTACCAGTTTACATGTGTTTACACAATAGTGTTCAGTGGAACTGTGTCTGTGTTTACAACACAGCTCCTGGATGCAGATACAGTCAGCTGGCAGATGCATACACTCCTCCATATAGTACAATGCAGCCCTCATACCGGCAGTAGTGTTATATTTTACACTGATGTAGTATTAGAAACAATGGTTTGTGTGTTTTACACCTGTACATGGTATATGTACATACGCATTTATTTTAAAATGTGTATTTTATTATATTTCTTCACTGTAGTTGTGCTGTATATGCGTTAATTTAAAAAAAATAAAGCCGTTTATGTTGAATGTTCCATTTAGATACAGTGTTTCTGTGATGCAAATGTTAGATAAGATGTTAATTAATTAAACTTTTCAGTTGTATCCAACAGTATGTCTTTCATTTTCATAAAATGTATGAGTCAAAGTGACCCACGTGACAGTTCTAGGTAGTTAGAAAATCTGATGGTTCTATTGTTAAAGTGCTTTATTATTTATTTAACACAATGGAGAATCTCTTACCTTCTACAGATACATAGATAAATACCACCAGACATAACACACTGGAGAATCTCTTACCTTCTATAGATACATAGATAAATACCACCAGACATAACACACTGGAGAATCTCTTACCTTCTACAGACACACAGATAAATACCACCAGACATAACACACTGGAGAATCTCTTACCTTCTACAGATACATAGATAAATACCACCAGACATAACACACTGGAGAATCTCTTACCTTCTACAGATACATAGATAAATACCACCAGACATAACACACTGGAGAATCTCTTACCTTCTACAGACACACAGATAAATACCACCAGACATAACACACTGGAGAATCTCTTACCTTTTCCCCTTTTTGTCCATCTACTCCAGATTGACCATCATTCCCTGGTAAACCCTAAAGAACATAAGATATGGAAAACTATTACAGTAATGTATTGAATGGGCATCAGTTCTTGTGACTTAGGGACTGGCAGTATATTCTTTAGCCTACCCATGGAAAAGGCTTTTTTTTTATTGATTTATGATGGTGTTCATTATTCAACTTCCTCATAAAGGGAAATGGAGAGGATCTAATGACTGTAACTGTTTATTTTTTAAAGAAAAACTTTCATCAATCGTCTGTTGCCAATCCTTTTTTACTTAGGTATTCAGAAATTCATGGTTTTCCAATGTTTCTCTTTTTTAATTGGTTTTTAAAGGTGTTATTAAAATACACAGATAGTCATGGTTCTCCAATGTGTCTCCATTTTAATTGACTTTTATTAAGTCTGTGATTTCCTTCTTAAACTCTAGCAATAAAAACTAGCAGTAAATTTGTATTATATTTTACAAAAACATAACAGCAAAGACACATCTTACACCAGCCTTGTGTGCTTACTGTGTCACCTTACAATCTGCATTATTATTGGACATCCAACAGCATGCACACTATTAACAGAACATGTCACTGAGGTACAGAGTGCACCTACCACATTGCCTGGTAAACCACGTAGACCTTGGGGACCTGTTTGGCCAGGTGGTCCCTATTGTGGAAAAGACATCTCAGAACATATTAAAACATTAAATAACGCTGGAAGAAAAACAAATTCAGTCCATCCATTTTCTATGCCGACAATATTCACAAATGTAGAACTTTTCTTTTAGATACATTCAACATATTGCATATTGAATGCTCAAACCGAGCACCTTAGTGCTTAATGGAACCATTTGAAGATGAGAATGAAGATTCTACCGTCGTTGAGTTTATTATTGTTTTAAGGATGTCTGCTCCTACAGTTTTAACTTACTGCATCTCCATTCACTCCAGGCTCTCCTCTGAGTCCCGACTCCCCTTTTTGACCCTGTTTTGAATGAACAAAACAAGAATCAGTGAATGCTGGCCATGTGTCTATAATATGCATCATACCATATCAATTACATCTCCAGGTGGTTAACCAAGAAGGAGAAGTTTGTACAGTACTTGGTAAATAAAGAGATCGACTGAAAATAACTATTTTAGCCCAGCTGTAGGCAAAAGAACTGGATTCATATGATGAGGAGATTTGGAAAGTACTCTGTGGAAGGAGTATTTTCAATCAGCTGAACTCTGCATCACGAAGGGTCTGGAAGGACAGCAAACAATGAATTGCAACAATTAACCCGCGGGGTAACAAATACATGAATTAAACAGCATTGCCCTAATCGTAAAGAGTTGTGAGATGCTGACAGAAGGAACAAAAAAAAAAAAAACACCCCTTGGATGATATATTGCCATACTGAAGATATCAACTGGAGAGTAGGCAGCAAGTGTCAGCTTGAATTTGCCATGAATGTAATTTAAACACACATTTGTTTTTTTTAATAGATAGAAGTGTATCACATATTTCATATGGCTTTATCAAAATTAGGAACAAGAGACACATAACACGGTCAAACAAGAAGGAGATTGTGTGTAATGTTTTTGCAATTCCAAGCCTTACCTATGAACCTTTGTACCTAAAGTTGTGTGCAGTAACAAGACATAGACTGACAATTGCTGTAGTATCTATTATCTCCTAGTTATTTATCCAACTCACCCCCCAAACAAGATGGTAGCTTTGTGGACTTAGTAGTCTCCACTTAACCACACTGAAGAACAAAAAGTGTGGCAGCAAATGTAAAGAATGTAGAGAAAGTACACAAATTACTGCATTAAACTGTTGTGTTTGACACCCCAACCCTGTCATCTAGACCCACACATTCTCTCAGCAGATGTGATGAGAGGGTCTCCATATGAAGCACTTCAAACTGCTGGACACCACACCATCAATTACTGACATCAGCAAATTAGAATGTGGACACCTGCTGACTATAAAACTAGACTGAGGCTTCAATAAACTATCCTCTCATTAGCTACTGGTCACATCAAGCTCCTTTGTCATCTTGTGAATGTTTTGCTCTGTTGTAAATTGCAGGGATAAGGCAAGCACCATACAGTGTGTCTAATAGTGCTGGAGTGCTATCACAGTTGTACAATAGGTCATTTGAGCACTTGGACTTTTGAAATGCGAATCGTGCTTACCGGTGGTCCTGGTGGCCCCTTCAGTCCTTCTTCACCTGGGAATCCCCTTGGACCCTATAAAATAGAATGAAAAAAACCAGCAAAGAATTCACGCTTACACATAAACTTGAAATTTTGAGGTAGGATTTTCTCTCAGGAGTACCAAGCAGCCAATATACAGAATGAACTGCAAAACACTTCAAAAAGCCAGATATCAAAAGAGATGTCTATTACAATAAGTTATTATTATTATTTTTAATTTGTTATTTAGCAGGCACTTTTATCTTAAGAGGCTTACAGAGACTAGGGTGTACTGCAGAGTCACTTACAATAGGAACTCAGCTTTACATTTCATCCAAAAGACGGAGCACAGGTGACTTGCTCAGGGTCACACAATGAGCCAGCGTAATATACTGCAGAATGGTTAAAGGAATGAATTAAAATCAACGTTTTGGAATGTCCTAGTCAAAATCTGATTGAGAATCTTTGATACGCGTTGATGAAGGCTTTGCATAAGAGAAGTCATTGGAATTTGAATGAACTGGCACAATTTTGCATTGAAGAATGGACAAAAATCAATAAACAATCATGCCAAAAGCTCACTGACAAATATCCTAATAAGGTTATTATTGCTAAAAGTGCCTAAACTAGATATTAATTTAATTTTCCTTGTCAGGGTATGAATACTTTTGAATTAGCATTATTAGAGTTTTGTAAAAACATTGATGAAATAAATAATTGTAGACTACTTCTTGAAACTTTGTAACAATTTCTTTTCCCTAAAATTCTTTGTTTTAGAGAAATTTCTAGAAATTATAAATATCCATTGGGGTATGTAAAATTTTGACTACAACTGTATGTGTGTATATATATGTATATATATATATATATATATACGCCGGAGCAACATGGATGAGAGATGCAGCAGACAGGCTTTTGTGGCCTTCATCCAGCAGTGGATTGAAAAAGGATGATGATGATATTAATAGGGAAATGCCCCTTCATTTAATATATTAATATTAAATGAAGGGGCAGGTACCTATTAACCTAATAAAGGGAATAGGTAAATTTACGCCATTTGCAGCCAGCAAATAAATCTTTGTAAAAATGTACAGTAGTGCAGACAAAGATTCATTGTGCAGGAGGCTGTGATGGATTTGGTACCTAATGCTCTAACTTTTAATGTATTGTTTGTTTTCAGACCAGCTACAGATGGCTGTCCATCGTATCCAACACCTGCCTTGCCTTGAAACACGTGTGACAGTTTTTTTGTTGCTGGTGTAATTTGTTCCATTAGAATGAATCAGAATAAAGAAGGTATCAGAACACTAAAGAGCTTGCTATACATCTTTATGGTTTGCCAGGTCCCAGGCAAGGTGGGTGTTGAATAAGATATTTTATTTATTTATTAATTCATTTATTAATTTACAATCATTTGATGATCTACAAACTGAGCATCTTTACATCATCTTGTGGTGAAATAGAAACAAAGGTGACTTTGCAACTTTACCTTTAGTCTGACTTGAGAATAAATATATTTATTAAAATGAATTCATTCCATTGCATTATGATATTATCATTCCAATTATATTGTGATATTATCAGTTCCATTGCATTGTGATATTATCATTCCTATTGCATTGTGATATTATCATTCCTATTGCATTGTGATATTATCATTCATATTACATTATGATATTATCAGTTCCATTGCATTATAATATTAACAGTTCCATTGCATTGTGATATTATCATTCTTATTGCATTTGATATTAACATTCCTATTGCATTGCGATATTATCATTGCTATTGCATTGTGATATTATCATTCCTGTTGCATTGTGATATTATCATTCCCATTGCATTGTAATATTATCAGTTCCATTGCATTGTGATATTATCATTCTTATTGCATTGTGATATTATCATTGCTATTGCATTGTGATATTATCATTCCTATTGCATTGTGATATTATCATTCCTATTACATTATGATATTATCATTCCCATTACATTGTAATATTATCAGTTCCATTGCATTGTGATATTATCATTCTTATTGCATTGTGATATTATCATTCTTATTGCATTTGATATTATCATTCCTATTGCATTGTGATATTATCATTCCTATTGCATTGTGATATTATCATTCCTATTGCATTGTGATATTATCATTTATCATTGTGATATTATCATTGCTATTGCATTGTGATATTATCATTCCTATTGCATTGTGATATTATCATTTATTCATTCCCATTGCATTGTAATATTATCAGTTCCATTGCATTGTGATATTATCATTCTTATTGCATTGTGATATTATCATTCTTATTGCATTTGATATTATCATTCCTATTGCATTGTGATATTATCATTCCTATTGCATTGTGATATTATTATTGCATTGTGATATTTCATTCCTATTGCATTGTGATATTATCATTCCTATTGCATTGCATTGCATTGTGATATTATCATTCCTATTGCATTGTGATATTATCATTGCTATTGCATTGTGATATTATCATTGCTATTGCATTGTGATATTATCATTCCTATTACATTATGATATTATCATTCCCATTACATTGTAATATTATCAGTTCCATTGCATTGTGATATTATCATTCTTATTGCATTGTGATATTATCATTCTTACTGCATTTGATATTATCATTGCTATTGCACTGTGATATTATCATTCCTATTGCACTGTGATATTATCAGTTCCTATTGCACTGTGATATTATCAGTTCCTATTGCATTGTGATATTATCAGTTCCTATTGCACTGTGATATTATCAGTTCCTGTTGCATTGTGATCTTATCAGTTCCATTGCTGTGTGATATTTACAGTTTCCTTGCTATACACTTTTGTATTACAGGGACTCACTAATATATGCAAGATACTCACAAGCAGCTGTCCAGATAAGCTACATACCTGCCGTTTTTACACATT
The DNA here is from genome assembly GCF_017654505.1 of Polyodon spathula. Taxonomy (NCBI): domain Eukaryota; kingdom Metazoa; phylum Chordata; class Actinopteri; order Acipenseriformes; family Polyodontidae; genus Polyodon; species Polyodon spathula. Next base: position 95,509,804 of record NC_054536.1, read on the forward strand.
AAATAATCAAAAATACACAAAATTTAAATTGAATGCGTACAAATATGCATAGCAATTTTACTACACAGCTTTCTCCAACCCATACCTATGGCTTTGCAGTCAATCACTGTAAAAGTAAAAAAAAATTGACAGCAAGCTACACAGGTTGAAAACACCCAAAGTCCTGCTACAAATCCAAACATCGTCAGAGGCAACCACTAGAAAACATGCTGATAATATTAAACAAACTGCTTTATAACTTATTAATGCATCTCTGTATGGCTTTATATTGAAGTTTTAACACATACACAGAGTTTAAGAATGTAATGTTAAAATATAAGAAACTTAATAAATTTTTAGTCAGTGTGATACCTCGAAAAAACTTTGCTGAGCAGATAAAGAACCTTGTAGAACACAAGTGTGGCTGTACAGTAGTATCATTACCATTAAAGATTGTACATTATTTATTAAGATTAATCATGACTTCAAGGTAATTTTACCCCCTGAAAATGCACTTTACTCTCAGTGTTAAAATTAGAGGGTAAGTTACTCTCAGACCCAAACCCTTATCTGGACCGCTGCTCACCACACAAAAAGAGTTGCGTAACGTGAGTTTGCTTTGAATATCCATCATTCTATTTTAAAGAGGTATATGTTTTGTTACATAAGGATGCCACTGCTATACATAAGAGTTAGAATCCAATCAAAACAGCCCAGTAGTTTTAATCTGTTTTACAGCAGTACAAATGTTTACAGTACTAACTACTTAATCTAATTGTATTTCATTATGCCTCCGTTCTTTTCCTAAAGACCAACATTACTCACTGGATCTCCTGGTGGTCCTTGATCTCCTTTATCTCCTTGCTGCCCAGGTTCTCCCTGAGATGAGAAAACAACAACAATATGGATATTAGGTAAATAAACTATCAGGTTACCCCAAAAGCACATAATAGAGATGGGTGTGACAGTGGGAACTGAATATAATAGAGCTGGGTGTGACACTGGGAACTGAATATAATAGAGATGGGTGTGACACTGGGAACTGAATATAATAGAGATGGGTGTGACAGTGGGAACTGAATATAATAGAGATGGGTGTGACACTGGGAACTGAATATAATAGAGATGGGTGTGACAGTGGGAACTGAATATAATAGAGATGGGTGTGACACTGGGAACTGAATATAATAGAGATGGGTGTGACAGTGGGAACTGAATATAATAGAGATGGGTGTGACACTGGGAACTGAATATAATAGAGATGGGTGTGACAGTGGGAACTGAATATAATAGAGATGGGTGTGACAGTGGGAACTGAATATAATAGAGCTGGGTGTGACAGTGGGAACTGAATATAATAGAGATGGGTGTGACACTGGGAACTGAATATAATAGAGATGGGTGTGACAGTGGGAACTGAATATAATAGAGATGGGTGTGACACTGGGAACTGAATATAATAGAGATGGGTGTGACAGTGGGAACTGAATATAATAGAGATGGGTGTGACAGTGGGAACTGAATATAATAGAGCTGGGTGTGACAGTGGGAACTGAATATAATAGAGATGGGTGTGACACTGGGAACTGAATATAATAGAGATGGGTGTGACAGTGGGAACTGAATATAATAGAGATGGGTGTGACAGTGGGAACTGAATATAATAGAGATGGGTGTGACAGTGGGAACTGAATATAATAGAGATGGGTGTGACAGTGGGAACTGAATATAATAGAGATGGGTGTGACAGTGGGAACTGAATATAATAGAGATGGGTGTGACACTGGGAACTGAATATAATAGAGATGGGTGTGACAGTGGGAACTGAATATAATAGAGATGGGTGTGACAGTGGGAACTGAATATAATAGAGATGGGTGTGACACTGGGAACTGAATATAATAGAGATGGGTGTGACACTGGGAACTGAATATAATAGAGCTGGGTGTGACAGTGGGAACTGAATATAATAGAGATGGGTGTGACACTGGGAACTGAATATAATAGAGATGGGTGTGACACTGGGAACTGAATATAATAGAGATGGGTGTGACACTGGGAACTGAATATAATAGAGATGGGTGTGACAGTGGGAACTGAATATAATAGAGCTGGGTGTGACAGTGGGAACTGAATATAATAGAGATGGGTGTGACAGTGGGAACTGAATATAATAGAGCTGGGTGTGACACTGGGAACTGAATATAATAGAGCTGGGTGTGACACTGGGAACTGAATATAATAGAGATGGGTGTGACACTGGGAACTGAATATAATAGAGATGGGTGTGACAGTGGGAACTGAATATAATAGAGATGGGTGTGACACTGGGAACTGAATATAATAGAGCTGGGTGTGACAGTGGGAACTGAATGTAATAGAGATGGGTGTGACACTGGGAACTGAATATAATAGAGATGGGTGTGACACTGGGAACTGAATATAATAGAGATGGGTGTGACACTGGGAACTGAATGTAATAGAGATGGGTGTGACAGTGGGAACTGAATATAATAGAGATGGGTATGACTGTAGGAAATGAATATAATAGAGATGGGTATGACAGTGGGAACTGAATATAATAGAGATGGGTGTGACAGTGGGAACTGAATATAATAGAGATGGGTGTGACACTGGGAACTGAATATAATAGAGATGGGTGTGACACTGGGAACTGAATATAATAGAGATGGGTGTGACAGTGGGAACTGAATGTAATAGAGATGGGTGTGACACTGGGAACTGAATATAATAGAGATGGGTGTGACAGTGGGAACTGAATATAATAGAGATGGGTGTGACAGTGGGAACTGAATATAATAGAGATGGGTATGACAGTAGGAACTGAATATAATAGAGATGGGTATGACAGTGGGAACTGAATATAATAGAGATGGGTATGACAGTAGGAACTGAATATAATAGAGATGGGTGACAGTGGGAACTGAATATAATAGAGATGGGTGTGACAGTGGGAACTGAATATAATAGAGATGGGTGTGACAGTGGGAACTGAATATAATAGAGATGGGTGTGACAGTGGGAACTGAATATAATAGAGATGGGTGTGACACTGGGAACTGAATATAATAGAGATGGGTGTGACACTGGGAACTGAATGTAATAGAGATGGGTGTGACAGTGGGAACTGAATATAATAGAGATGGGTATGACTGTAGGAAATGAATATAATAGAGATGGGTATGACAGTAGGAACTGAATATAATATAGATGGGTATGACAGTAGGAACTGAATATAATAGAGATGGGTATGACAGTGGGAACTGAATATAATAGAGATGGGTGTGACAGTGGGAACTGAATATAATAGAATGACAGTGGGAACTGAATATAATAGAGATGGGTGTGACAGTGGGAACTGAATATAATAGAGATGGGTGTGACACTGGGAACTGAATATAATATAGAGATGAATGTAATAGAGATGGGTGTGACACTGGGAACTGAATATAATGACACTGGGAACTGAATATAATAGAATGGGTGTGACAGTGGGAACTGAATATAATAGGTGTGACACTGGGAACTGAATATAATAGAGATGGGTGTGACACTGGGAACTGAATATAAATATATGGGTGTGACACTGGGAACTGAATAATAGAGATGGGTGTGACACTGGGAACTGAATATAACACACTGGGAACTGAATATAATAGAGCTGGGTGTGACAATGGGAACTGAATATAATAGAGATGGGTGTGACAGTGGGAACTGAATATAATAGAGATGGGTGTGACACTGGGAACTGAATATAATAGAGATGGGTGTGACAGTGGGAACTGAATATAATAGAGATGGGTGTGACACTGGGAACTGAATATAATAGAGATGGGTGTGACACTGGGAACTGAATATAATAGAGATGGGTGTGACAGTGGGAACTGAATATAATAGAGATGGGTGTGACAGTGGGAACTGAATATAATAGAGATGGGATGGGTGGGAACTGAATATAATAGAGATGGGTGTGACACTGGGAACTGAATATAATAGAGCTGGGTGTGACATGGGAACTGAATATAATAGAGCTGGGTGTGACAGTGGGAACTGAATATAATAGAGATGGGTGTGACACTGGGAACTGAATATAATAGAGCTGGGTGTGACAGTGGGAACTGAATATAATAGAGATGGGTGTGACAGTGGGAACTGAATATAATAGAGATGGGTGTGACAGTGGGAACTGAATATAATAGAGCTGGGTGTGACAGTGGGAACTGAATATAATAGAGATGGGTGTGACACTGGGAACTGAATATAATAGAGATGGGTGTGACACTGGGAACTGAATATAATAGAGATGGGTGTGACAGTGGGAACTGAATATAATAGAGATGGGTGTGACAGTGGGAACTGAATATAATAGAGCTGGGTGTGACAGTGGGAACTGAATATAATAGAGCTGGGTGTGACAGTGGGAACTGAATATAATAGAGCTGGGTGTGACAGTGGGAACTGAATATAATAGAGATGGGTGTGACAGTGGGAACTGAATATAATAGAGATGGGTGTGACAGTGGGAACTGAATATAATAGAGATGGGTGTGACAGTGGGAACTGAATATAATAGAGATGGGTGTGACAGTGGGAACTGAATATAATAGAGATGGGTGTGACAGTGGGAACTGAATATAATAGAGATGGGAACTGAATATAATAGAGATGGGTGTGACAGTGGGAACTGAATATAATAGAGATGGGTATGATGTAGGAAATGAATATAATAGAGATGGGTATGACAGTAGGAACTGAATATAATATAGATGGGTATGACAGTAGGAGGTGAATATAATAGAGATGGGTATGACATTAGGAACTGAATATTATAGAGATGGGTGTGACACTGGGAACTGAATATAATAGAGATGGGTGTGACACTGGGAACTGAATATAATAGAGATGGGTATGACAGTGGGAACTGAATATAACAGAGATGGGTGTGACACTGGGAACTGAATATAATAGAGATGGGTGTGACACTGGGGAATATAATAGAGATGGGTGTGACACTGGGAACTGAATATAATAGAGATGGGTGTGACAGTGGGAACTGAATATAATAGAGATGGGTGTGACTGGGAACTGAATATAATAGAGATGGGTATGACACTGAATATAATAGAGATGGGTATGACAGTAGGAACTGAATATAATAGAGATGGGTGTGACAGTGGGAACTGAATATAAATATTAGAGATGGGTATGACATTAGGAACTGAATATTATAGAGATGGGTGTGACACTGGGAACTGAATATAATAGAGATGGGTGTGACACTGGGAACTGAATATAATAGAGATGGGTATGACAGTGGGAACTGAATATAACAGAGATGGGTGTGACACTGGGAACTGAATATAATAGAGATGAGTATGACAGTAGGAGGTGAATATAATAGAGATGGGTGTAACACTTGGTACTGAATATAATAGAAACGGGTATGACAGTGGGAACTGAATATAATAGAGTTGGGTATGACAGTGGAAACTAAATATAATAGAGATGGGTATGACAGTAGGAACTGAGTATAATAGAGATGGGTATGACAGTGGGAACTGAATATAATAGAGATGGGTATGACAGTGGGAACTGAAAATAATAGAGATGGGTATGACACTGGGAACTGAATATAATAGAAACGGGTATGACAGTGGGAACTGAATATAATAGAGATGGGTGTGACACTGGGAACTGAATATAATAGAGGTGGGTATGACAGTGGGAACTGAATATAATAGAGATGGGTGTGACACTGGGAAGTGAATATAATAGAGGTGGGTATGAGAGTAGGAACTGAATATAATAGAGATGGGTATGACAGTGGGAACTGATTATAATAGAGATGGGTATGAGTGGGACCTGATTATAATAGAAATGGGTGTGACAGTAGGAACTGAATATAATAGAGATGGGTATGACAGTGGGAACTTTTAACAAACTCAAACCCTTCCCAGAATTCTTTTACCCAAGTTATAATACTTCTAGGTGTTTAGTCCTTAATATCTATTATATTATAGACGGATATAGGAAAGGCATAATAAACATGCTGTGTGAGTCTTACTCTAAGTTAAGAAGGGTTACATGAATAAGAATCAGAATATTATAATATAAATGATTTAATTAAATCTTAGCAGTGTATTTAACTATGTGAAATCTCTCGGAACAATAAAAGAGTAGATTATCTTAATCACAAAATATATCACTCAATCCTTAAGCACTTAATGAAATAGCTTCTTACTGGATCTCCAGGCTGTGGGGTCACTGTTGTAACCTAAAGAAAGACAGACGAAAATGTACCTTTTCCCATTAGCATTACAAAATAGAATTCAGGTAAATGCCTATATATAAATCTACTGGATTGTAGAGATATATCACTAAAGCAAATTGTAGGATTTTAACTCCATTTGCTGTCTAAATGCACACCAGCAAATAATGTGCTACCTTCGGTTAGCAGCGTTCATTTTTAGATTTAGATCAGTTATTCATTGTGAATCATTTCCAGCTAACTGTTATATGTCAGTTAACTGTCCTGTTCAGTAAGTGTCTACTGTAGTTAGTCAGTTTCTGTTAATAGCTATTTATAAACAGATTGAAAAGGCTAGCAATGTGGTGTTATACACATAAACAGTTGTTGACCATGAAACCACCTTTTCTTAGTTGTGCATTTTAACTGTATGTCTAAACAGACAAACCAACACATAGATACCCTGGCATCCAGTCTGAATGCATAGCAGACAGCATGGAGAGTGTAGGACAGGACTGGGTATCCATGATTAATTGCAACCAGCTCACTTCACAATACAGTACTTGTTAAAACTAGATCGTCTTTCACTTTTCATAGATTTCTTGATTAACTATAATTTCAACAGGTATGCTTTATCTTTAAACGGAAAACTTAAAATGTCCACTATTATAAAAACGCTGAAAACATTGCCAAGGTTACAAAAGTGACATTGGTTGTGCAATAATAAAAGTACCTCAGCCTAAGGGCTGCTTTTAACCTCAACCACCAGTTACTACTCAGTCACACCTAAAAATACATACAAATAGTTTTCAGTATACAACGCTCTATTTTATTTTCCGTGTAATGGCAGGTATGTGATGCTAAGTCTTTTGTTATGTGTGTGTGAATTAAACTTTATAAAAAGCTTATAAAATGTTTTACTTACATCTCCTGGGGTCCCAGGAGGACCAGCCGCTCCGACGTCACCCTAAAGAAGCCCAGGATGTTAAACTGTCTTTATTTCAATCATACCAAGTCTCAACTTCATTGATACTTTATATAATACAATGTTTTTTATATCCTATTTATTTTCTAACCTGTTTCACATCAGTATGTGCGTTATCTGTCATCCTCTGTTGTTTCTGATTAGATCTAGGAGTCTGCTGCTGTTTCAGTGTACTGTCATGTTCCCCCTTACCTTGTCTCCCCTGTCACCTTTTGGACCCAGGGGTCCAACTTGCCCACGGTCACCCTGTTGAAACAGAGGTGCATCAGATGAACAAACAGATTTTTGGAACAAGGAAACACAGACTGTGTGAGACACTCAAACTATGGATAATGTTGAGGTGTCTGTTACAGAAATATAAACTAGCAGTGTTCAAAAGTTTGGAAACAACAAATGATTCACAGCAAGACTCGGGGTGGGGATTGTAATGGCCATTTTTCTCTTGCTTGCTTGCTTACTTGCTTACTAAATACCCTGGTAATCGTCTCCTCTTTCAAAGTATGCTAAATATTTTAATGAGCAAGACATCTCACAAGTAGAATTATACCCTGAAATGCTCTTCTTTTTCTAGGAAAGCTGTACAAGTGCGGACAGGGAGTTTGTTGATGGATAACTTAATTCAGACTACTTTCTCACTAAATACATAAATAAATAAATATTAGCCATCCATCTATCTATCTAGTTTTAATTTACCACTGCAAATACTCACATGTGCCTTAATTGTTAGACTGATGAGGACACCATCTAAAACATTTGGCTACTTGATACACTATAAATAAAAAATACATTTTTGATATATGCAAAATACTTATTAGAATGAATTTAGAATTTACCTAAGCTGCCACACACAAGAACGGATAGAATTATTTTTTCAAAATGGATATTATGCAGTTTGTTGACCTTTTCAGTTTAACTGAATACCTTCTACAGTATGCCATAGTGTACTGTAGGCTTTATGTACAGAACTTATGTTAATACATTGGTTGGTACATTCTTAATGTTTTTCCAGTTGCAAATAGACAAACGCTATACAGTGTATACAGACTGGTGAATAGTAAAGCATTTACTGGATCTCCTTTCTCTCCTCTCAGCCCTGTTAATCCTGGAACACCTGGAGGACCAGCCTCTCCCTGAAAAGAAGACAGAATGGTCATCTCTCACACAGGATTTCTGCATGCATAAGTAATGTTGCAAGCCATTAGGAAGTGTCACAAGTGAACCCACCTTCAATCCTGGGGGACCCTCGGGGCCACCAGAGCCTCTATCACCCTGTATACGGAGAGACACAGATCAGAGAAAGAAAAAGAGCTTGGGAAAGCTGGTTCCAATTCTGCAACCGATTCTTACCTGTTTTTAGATAAATTTACTAGGACAATAATGTTATTATTATTATTATTATTATTATTATTATTATTTGAAAACAAAATAAACCAATAAACAATCCCATATAAGGATTAAAAACAAAAATGTGTATTAAACCAACCTGAGGACCAGGCTTTCCAGGTAAACCATCCAGGCCTCTTTCTCCTTGTGGACCCTGTAAATAGATACAGTAAAACATGTTAACAAATCCTACAGCACTACATAGACATGTGCATTATTGTATGGAAGCTTATAGTAATGAACACACATTCATGTGCACATTGTTTCGAACACTGCAAGATTTGTCATTTATATCCTTTCTATACCTACCTGCATGAAAACCACTGGGTGTGAGAATTTTAATTTCAGTAATCAGGCATACAGAAACAATGTTTGGAAATGTTAGACCACTTTTTATTTTAATTAAGCATCTTAAACAACTTCTAAAAAGTTTCATGCATTTTACCATTTGTGGCTATGTGTTCCCTTGCTCTTACTATTTTAAATTAATTGCATGTGTGGCCTATCAAAGCTATCAGTTAAATTAGACAATCAATAATTTGCCTATTTTGATTAATTTTCAGTTTTAGTGGTTTGATTCCACATGGACAACAAACCAAGCTACAGAAGTAATGGGGTGCTCTAATACACATGAACATTCCTGTAATGTTGAACATAAGCCATGTATTGACTCCGGCAGGAACATTGCGCATAAATCCTGACTGTTTTTATCAGCAGCAGAGCGAGGAATACTGTGCGTTGAAATAAATCCTGACTGTTTCTATCAGCAGCAGAGCGAGGAATACTGTGTGTTGAATTAAATCCTGACCATTTCTATCTGCAGCAGAGCGAGGAATACTGTGTGTTGAATTAAATCCTGACCATTTCTATCAGCAGCAGAGTGAGGAATACTGTGTGTTGAAATAAATCCTGACCGTTTCTATCAGCAGCAGAGTGAGGAATACTGTGCGTTGAAATAAATCCTGACCATTTCTATCAGCAGCAGAGCGAGGAATATTGTGTGTTGAATTAAATCCTGACCATTTCTATCAGCAGCAGAGAGAGGAATACTGTGCGTTGAAGTAAATCCTGACCATTTCCATCAGCAGCACTACGTTATAAAATAATTTAAAGTATAAACTGTAACTTTACATATACAGTGCACTGATTTGTAACCTCATTCTCACCTGCTTGTAGTACAGGCAGTGTGGAAGATGAGTCATTGGTTTTGTCCGATGAAGCGAAGATTTTTTGATGGTCAGCTATTTAAAAGCCAAGATCCTCTCTATAATGAGTGATCTCGTTACTATTAACAAATGGAAATACCTTTCGGATAACAGAAGATAGGAGATTATATTACAATAATCATTTTCTATATATATAACATAAATTAACTAGAACCTGGCAGGAAGAGATGGGAACAGAAAGTGCAGGATGTGTCTTTGGCACCTCAACGCAGGATTCGGTGTTGGCTCTTAAAAATAGGACTTGCCAACCTTGAATGATAACTAACAGAAGTTGCTTTAAGACAGACAGGAGTATGTATCTCATTATATTATAAGAAAATAATGAGAGCTGAGTTATAAGAGATACCGGTCCAGGTGTCTCTTGAATCAGCCAAATGACTTCATGCTGTGTATTTGGAAAGTGCTTACAGTGGAGTTTCATATTAATTAAAACATCGGGCTTGGCAAGTAAACAGGGAGTCTGAAATTTACTTGTGCAGGCAAGACAGAGGTCAAGCTTAATCCAAGCATGGTACAAGTTAATATAAGGCTATTATATTTAACATGTTTATTATAGCCTGAATTTAAATGAAAAGAACTGGACTTGCTATAAGGTATGTGATTTATATTTTAGCTGTACAGAGTGATATATTGAATGTTCTAGAACGTAGCGGTGGGTGCTTTAGCTTTTTGCATTTTATAGCCTGAAGGCTAAGCACATTATAACCATATTTGTATTACGGTATTGAAGTACCAGTGCTGTTAAACCTGTAAAGGCACTGGAAACACACAGACTGGCTATTTAGCAGGGATCCAAAGTGGCTTGCAACCACGTGATCAATTTTTAAAGCATTTAATAAACTGAAAAGAGCACTACTACTGCTCTGATCCGTTATAATTTCAAAATGAAATGAGTCTGTGTGATTTTTCTGATGATTAAAAAGTTGTCTGTTCATATAGCACGCCCAGTGCATGAACAAAACCACTTACAGGAGTTTTGAACTTCTCTGTCCTCCTTAAACATCTCCTCTGGGTTTAAGAGTGTGCTCGGAGCATATAGATATAAATAAATAAAAAGAGTATGTGCGAATCAGACAACATTTATATTTATTTCTATTTTAACCATCACTTATCAGCTGGGCATTGGTGGCTAAGTATACACTACTACAGTACATCACCCAGGAGTTCTAATAGAGGATGTTACCAAATCACTTTCCAGTGCAAAAGACGGTAGAGACCGGCCTCCTTAAGTGGTATTTAGAATACTTACTACAATATTTACAGTAATATTACAATATTTTTAAATAAACATCACGTGTCACTAAGCAACTGGAGCACAACTGCCTAATTGTCACCACTACCTCACCACCTTGTTGTAGAGGTGTATGCAAAGGACTTGTGGCATTTACTAGAAGGTGCTACAAAACCCTTTGAACAATGTGCACAGTGTATGACATTGCATTTTGCCCGATTGCCCCCCTGGTCTTTACCAGGCTTTTCCACACCTCTCAGTGATTAACTGTGCTTGTCTATTCTTTACGTTAAGTTTGCTATGATAGTGAAATGTCAGAAAGTTGTTGGCTCACGTACCTGTGCAGCTCTTGTTACATGTGCATGTTTCGTGAGAAGGTGTCTGCTCCTAACTTCACTTCATATTTTATGATATAATTATATACTTTCTTCTGCTAGTCTCAGTCTGATTGACAAGTGAAAAATTCCACACTGCAAATCAAGTTGACAGCAATGAACAAAACTTACCTTTTGTCCATCGTTTCCTGGAAAGCCATCCAACCCATCTTTTCCAGGTATACCCTTAAAAAAAGAGAATTACAAATGTAAACATTTAAGCCTGCATGTTATTTAGAAACAAGATACTTATTAAATCATTTTTGTTTGTGTGTCAATAACATAAGTTGCATATATGATGTCAATATAAGCAATTTAACACTGATCCATAGGGAGATTTACTATGACATGCTAATACAGTGCCGAGAAAAAATTTTGGAACCCCACTGATAATTATGGAAATTCCATAGTTTTACCATGACAGCCTTCTTGAATCAAAACCAGTCTATTTTTAAATATCCAATAGGGTTTATATTAACCAATTCCATGTCTTTTAAAACAAAATGATGTATGAATTAGACAAACAATGAGTAATTAAGATTCAGGGTATGTGAAAAAGTAAGTGAACCCCTGGTTTTATCAGCTCAGTTAAGGGGATAATTAGAATCAGGTGTTTAAATAATTAGGTAGATCTTCAGGTGTGAGTTTAGGAAGCCCCACCCTATATAAGGATCAGAAACCTTGTGAGTTTGGTCTTCACCATACAGGTGTGTGGAAACACGTCATGCCATGATCAAAAGAAATCTCTGATGACCTCAGAAAAGCAGTTTTGATGCTCATCATTCTAAAAAGGTATACAAAATCATTTCTAAAGATTTGGGGCTCCACCAATTCACTGTCAGACAGTCTACAAATGGAGAAAGTTCAAGACCACAGTCATTCTACCCAGGAGCAGTCGTCCTACCAAAATCTCTCCAAGAACAAACCGGAAAATCATCAAGGAACTGACAGAAACCCAGAGGATCTACAGGCCACTCTCGCCTTGGCTAATGTGAGTGTTCATGACTCAACTATCAGAAAAAGTCTGAACAAGAATGGTGTTCATGGAAGGATAGCCAGGAGAAAATCACTGCTCTCTAAAAAGAACATTGCTGCCTGTTTGAAATTCACCAAAGAGCACATAGATGATCCACAAGACTTCTGGAACAATATTCTCTGGACGGACTAGTCAAAGGTAGAACTTTTTGGCCTCAATGAGAAATGTTATGTTTGCCAAAAACCAAACACTGCATTCGAACAGAAGAACCTCATCCCAACTGTGGTGGTGGGAGTGTGATGGTTTGGAGCTGCTTTGCTGCCTCAGGACCTGGATGGCTTGCCATCATTAACACAATTCTGACATGAATTCTGCATTGTATCAGAATATTCTAGAGGAGAATGTCAGGTCATCTGTCTGTGAGCTGACACTGAACTGAAAGTGGGTCATGCAGCAAAACAATGATCCTAAACATACAAGCAGATCTACAAAAGAATGGCTGCAGAAGAAGAAATTCTGTGTTTTAGAATGACCTAGTCAAAATCCGGACCTTAAACCCCATCGAAATGTTGTGGCAGGACCTGAAGCAAGCTGTTCATGCAAGGAAGCCCTCAAATGTCACCAAGTTGAATCAGTTCTGTAAGGAAGAATGGGCCAAAATTCCTCAAAACCGATGTGAGGGACTGACCAACAGTTACAGGAAACACTTAATTGAAGTCATTGCTGCTCAAGGGGGTGCCACCAGTTACTGAATCTAAAGGTTCACATACTTTTTCACACATGGAAATTGAATGGTGAATCATTTGTGGATGAATAAATGTTGAAAAAGTATCACGTTTTTGTTTAATCTGGTTATGTTTATCTATTATTAGGACTTAGATTAAGATCTAATTTTAACCTAACATTTTTTAACCTAACATTTTAGGTTTGAAACATGTGAAATATGTGAAAATCTTAAGGGGTTCACAATTTTTTTTTCGGCACTGTAGCTTTTTTTCTTATATCATACAGTTTATACCTCAAGCATAGATATATCTCACGTGAAATACATTTTTTTATCCCACAAGTGGGTTAGCATGAGTGAATAACATGCTTACTGGGACTAGTTTCGAATGTGTCTTTGTTTACATTCCAGTCCAGTGGTGTGCTGCTGAAATTCAGGACAAAGCTGTGCTTCGGTATTCAAACAATACTGCCACCTATATGTGTTTTATAACAACTTTAAAATGTCTGAAATCATTTTAGATTTCTACTGTTGTTTTAATTTGGACCCCAATTTCCTTGAGAACGAGTTTATTCAAGAAATGCCAACTACCGATCTGGCTGCATCTGACATCCAAACAGCCTGAAGCCCCTCATTAACACCGGTAACAGTGGGAAACAACAGGGAGGCTGCAAATTGTCAGACTGAGCTCAAGGGTTTATCTCAAGATGGTTGCAAAGAGGCCATAAGTAGGGCTTGAAATGAATCCTTGTCAAAGCATAATGTGTTGACAATGAAAGCAAAGATCCCACCCCTGTCGGGGCTTGTGCTTTACTGGGACATCCTTCTTTGGTGAATAAAACCTGTATACCAGGAACGAAAAAATAAGGTACCAGTATATAAATGATGGACATTAACAAAATGTTTTTGGTTTCTTTTTAATCACTCGATCAATCATCCTTGACCACGACACACTTGAGTGACTTTGACTGAAGCATGTGCACTTAATCGCCTAATTAGTGAGACAGTTGATTGGACACTGCATATGGAGTGATTTCAGCTGTTGAATTGCAAGCTTGAATAAAAGCAATAAAGAAAATCACAGAAAAAACAATATGCCACATCTGTCAAGAGAGTAGCGCCTTCGTGCAATCGGCATGTTGGAGGTTGGACTAGGGCAGTGTACTGTGGCTCGTGGTCTTGGGTGCTCACAGCCAGCAATTTCAAACCTGGCAAGACGGTATAACCAAACATACTCTGTCAATGACAGGCCATGAACTGGGAGACTAAGAGTCACAACATCTGCCCAAGATCGACAGATCATTTTGCAGCATCTTCATGATGTCAATTGTTAATCAGATCAATAAAAAGTCACTGCATCTGCTCTAAAACAGTTTGTCATTTTTCAATCTAGTGAATTTTATCCAAATATAAGTAATACGTTTATTTCGATGCTCAAATATAAGTGAGAAATTGCTTTTGATGTTCAGTATATAAACTAAAACAAGATACAACTTACATGTTTGCCTGGCTCGCCTGGTTTCCCAGAAAATCCAATTTCACCTGGTAATCCCTAAAGTGAAAAGCAATGCAGATTTTAAAAGGAGCCATCAGTGTGGAAGAAATTAGAGGGACATTTACAAAAGGTAGGTTTTAAATTACTTTAGGTCAAAAGAATCCCACGCTATGGTAACAATCATGATAATATATTTAATGAAAAGGTCAGCATATTTAAAGGCACAACAGGACAAGATGCTTGAGTCCAACAGCTGAACTATACAAATATAAATAACATCTGGAATATATTGTAAGATCTGCTGCATCCTCTTCCTATTGGGAGACAGAAGAGAGGAAGACATAGAAATAAGAAGGAATAGACAGAGAGAGACCATACCGTATTTCCCATTTAAAGAAAGGAGACATCCACCATTAGAATGAAAATGAACATGCCCGTAAATGATTGCATTGTTATTTCAACTTGACCCATGACCTTTTCCATCGGAGCATGATAGCCGCCCCTATGCTGGCAGAAAATATGAATAAAATACATTGATGAAATGAATAACTAAAGCCAGCGGGCAGGACAGGTGGCACTCGAGGCAACCTTCCCCCTACACAAGCACACTGCAAGGTGGAGGCAGGGGAGGAGGGGTACCAAACAAAGAGACAACAAGGGGGCATAGATAAGGGGTATACATGGGGTTGGATGATTGCGTATTTGATTAATGGGCAGATTCTCCTTTCAGAAATACAACTACGTTTCCAAATCTAACATGAAACTAAAGTTAGCTTTGCAAATAGAATTCAAAATACATTATTATTTATTTATTTATTTAATCTTACTGGAGGTCCAGTTTTTCCAGGGGGCCCAGGGTTTCCAGGAGGTCCTTGTGGCCCCTAAAATAGAAAACAAGCCATACCAAAGTTATTATCAAATAATCATAATATCCACCAGAGGGAGCCAGACTGCAATAAAACGGCCACTGAAACCAGCACTTTATAAATTAATACATGGGTGTTCAAACCTGGCCCTGCAATCCTGGTCTTTGTTCCAACCCTGTTCTAAATTGTTTAATTGAACCAATTGCATCTCCATCCGACAAGTATAGTAGTTAATTATTTCATCTGACCTGTTAAACCTGGAGTAGAATAGACCTGTGACTTATTAAAAAGCACTGAATGCCTTTACTGTTGGCATTTAAATAATTTAATAGACACTATACAGTAGTTATTTTCAAATACTGATGTGTTCAGTTTAGATCAGCATAGCTTGCTGGGTTCAAGCCATGTTTTTTATGTTTTATTAATAATCCACTTGTATGGTATAAGAGAGATCCAGCTTCAAATTGGAAAACGCACCATCAGCATGACCTGGGATGGCAGTGAAAGGAGAGTGGGATGTATAAGCAAACTGTCTTTCCTGGATTTCACTACATACCTTCCAAGGTGTTCTGCTTATATCATGCATGTTTCAAAATGCACATTGTTAGCTTGTGTTTCCCCTGTGGAGCTGCTTGCCTGATAGTATTTGAGGATAAGACATAGTGGTGCACAGAGCATTTCATTCTGAACAAATTCCAAAAACCTTAAGTTAACATACAAGGCTAAGATAAGGCAGAACTTTGAGGTCCCGTCGGGACTCAGAGAAGGAGGACACTATAAAACCCTCAGCAAGATAAATATATTATTCTTACAGGGGGTCCAGGCAATCCATCGACTCCAGGCAGGCCACCTTCTCCTTTCTTGCCCTAAAAAAGAAAATTAAAGATACTCAGATACCCAGATAATGTGTTTGTAAAAAAAACAATGAAACAAAGTGACAGGTGCTGTAAACAGATTAGTAGCGGTAGAATTAAATCTCATTTTCAAATTGAAAGTCTCCAAGCTAAAAAAAAAAACACAATAGAATTCATTTATGTTTAGGGTAATTATTACACTCAAGAAACTGATTATTTTGAGCTGTAATCAAAGTAAGATAATAGTGCCAGGTAAACAAATAGCAATTCTGTCTTTTGCTTATGATTAGCATTGCATTTACCAGGGAGAACTTTGCCAAGTAAAATTATAAAATAATGCTGTTTTAAATCCACACTTTTACTTGAGAATCTCTATCACCCTTGGAAAGACCTGCAGCACATTAAAAGTCTGGCTGTCCTTTTTACCTATCCTGAGGTATTATCATTGGTCCTTGTATACTCAGAACCAACCTGCTACAAGTTTGCTGTAAAATATACCTTGGCTTTAGTGGTATTTAATATATGTGCATTCACATGCAATAACAGTAGTTATGTCCACTGTTGCTTTAGCCTTTCCCCATGGCATGGGTTTCTCAGTACAGCTGCTTGACTGCTTATATGTAAGTATGGCTCATATGTTCTGTATTTTTACGTGTATGCGATGAGCTTGTGTATTCATTCCCATGCTATATCTGCATCACGAAAGTATTTCACCATGACCTACGTGGACTGTGCGACTGAGCAGAAATGTAAGTGTGACACACAGGACATATGTAAAGACAGACAGGTATGTCCTTATAGCCCCTGTTTCTGAAGTGCAATGCTTTTATAAAGAATGTCCGAGACAGGTTTTTCTAACTCTGTAAAACTCAAACCATACAGCTGCAAGGCCACTAAGCCACTCAGGTAATATCTCAGCCAACTCTTCATCTCTTAAAGACAGGACTGTTCATCTATTTACTTGTTGAATATGAAGATAGATGCGGAAACAAATTTGTTCCAGCCACAATACTGTCAAAGACAGGACTGTTCTAATATTAACAGGTGGGGAGTTGATTGTTATTGAAATCGGCCCGAAAAGGGTCTCTCTGTTACCAATAGTTGGTTGGGTCTAGTCTAAATTTCATTAAATCTACATGTTGAAGTCAAAATATATTAAAAAAAAAAAAAAAAAAAACAAAACATTAATAAAATGTTTGCCGAATATTCAAGATGACAGAATAGACTTCTGTGGTCTAATTCAAAATGTTTTATGTTTATTCTATTCTTTTGGAAATGCATGACTCAAAACTGCTTATATTAAGGTACATTCTGTGCACATCACAGGGGTACCTACAGTACAATGATGTTTTATACCGTAGATAACCCTGTAAGGAAGTTGTATTGTATAGGATACTATGGCACTGAGATTGATGAAAGCTGCTGCACATGTGTATGTGTTGGTGGGGGGAATATTGGTTTGGCGGGGAGTGGGTTAAATTTCTCCCTATCAAAACATGTGGGAATGTGGCTGGAGCCATGAAATGAATACATGACTAAATGATTCATTAAGACAGGTGTATAAATAGGGTGATCACGGGTGTTAGTTAGAAAGGGTTAGAATTAATGTTGGTGTTGGAGAGAGGGTATGTGTTACTGTGTCATTCGTATTGTACTGTTTTGAGTTTTTGTAGCCCTTTTGTTTTGGCCCTTGTGCCTTTTATTTTGTTAATGTGTTTTGTTCTGTTTAGAATTTTGTTTATATGTTTGTAAATAAACTTGCGCATTTGCGCTTCACTGCAGCTTTTCTGTGTCTCAGAGTCTCTCTTCTGTACTGATAATATCCGCGCCGTGACACTACCCTGTCACATGTGGTGTCAGAGCGGGATAATGCCCCGAAGAGACTCAGGGGCAGAACTGCAGTTGGAAAAGAGGGAAATGGAGAAGAAGAAAGCCGGTGGGAGCAGCAGTGTCGGTTAAGGTGGAAGAGGCTCCGTGGTGTGGAGTGTGCGAGGAGTTTGGGCACCGGCATGATGTGGCACCAGACAAAGACCCCGTCTGGCATGAAGTGAGGTGAGGAGAGCACAGTGGAGGAATGGCTCCTCCAGGAAATCTAATCCCAACTACCTGCCCAAAAGAGCTGTATGGAGGATGAGCATCCATGGTGCCTCATCTATGCAAAGACCAGGTACTATACCCAGTGCTGCCCCTTTTAGGGAGCAAAGGACCCACCTGCCCTGAAGAGGAAGAAGGTTTTTCTAACTCTGTAAAACTCAAACCATACAGCTGCAAGGCCACTAAGCCACTCAGGTAATATCTCAGCCAACTCTTCATCTCTTAAAGACAGGACTGTTCATCTATTTACTTGTTGAATATGAAGATAGATGCGGAAACAGATTCGTTCCAGCCACAATACTGTCAAAGACAGGACTGTTCTAATATTAACAGGTGGGGAGTTGATTGTTATTGAAATCGGCCCAAAAAGGGTCTCTCTGTTACCGATAGTTGGTTGGGTCTAGTCGTGGCCGTTGGTTGGGTCTAGTCGAAGGGAGTAGTGGCCAGTCCTTTGGCAAGTGAGGGAGGTGCTGCCGGACCGAGGGACAAAGAAGGGGGAGCCCTTTCCAGCTACATGTCAGGAGAGTCGTGGGATGCCTACCTCAGCACTCTCAAGGCCTTATGTGTGTGTATCATCTGCGGGCACTTTACAGTCAACTGCCCCCTCCAAGATGAGGAGGAGGAACAGCTGCTGGCCCGAGTGATGAAGAAGGGGAGGAGCGACCATGCCCGGAGGTGGTACCATCTCCAGCACCAGTGCTCTCGAGGCTGAGAGTTTGTAACCCATTTGCGAGGAGTGGGAGCACTTTGTGCTAAACTACCCCCTCCAAGAAGAGGAAAAAAAAGAGACAGCTAAATTCTTAGCTGCATCCAACCATGTATTATGTATGTCTCTACAGGTAAGCTAACAGAGGCCATTGTATCAAGGGTGTTTAGTGTGTGTTCTTAATAACAGTAATTAGCTCATGTCTCAGCTAGGAGATTGAACCCCACAGTAAGATATATTCATAAAATATGAACCAGCTATTGATAATTGCAAAGCATATGACATGGTTTATTTGGATTTCCAAAAAGCTTTTTACAAAGTCCTGCACAAAAGATTAATTCTCAAACTGAACGCAGTTGGAATTCAAGGAAACACATGTACATGGATTAGGGAGTGGTTAACATGTAGAAAACAGAAAGTACTGATTAGAGGAAAAACCTCAGAATGGAGTGTGGTAACCAGCGGTGTACCACAGGGATCAGTATTAGGTCCTCTGCTATTCCTAATCTACATTAATGATTTAGATTCTGGTATAGTAAGCAAACTTGTTAAATTTGCAGAAGACACAAAAACAGGAAGAGTGGCAAACACTGTTGTAGCAGCAAAAGTCATTCAAAATGATCTAGACAAGATTCAGAACTGGGCAGACACATGGCAAATGGCATTTAATAGAGAAAAGTGTAAGGTACTGCACGCAGGAAATAAAAATGTTCATTATAAATATCATATGGGAGATACTGAAATTGGAGAAGGAATCTATGAAAAAGTCCTAGGAGTTTTTGTTGACTCAGAAATGTCTTCATCTAGACAATGTGGGGAAGCTATAAAAAAGGCTAACAAGATGCTCGGATACATTGTGAAAAGTGTTGAATTTAAATCAAGGGAAGTAATGTTAAAACTGTACAAAGCACTAGTAAGACCTCATCTTGAATATTGTGTGCAGTTCTGGTCACCTCGCTATAAAAAAGATATTGCTGCTCTAGAAAGAGTGCAAAGAAGAGCGACCAGAATTATTCAGAGTTTAAAAGGCATGTCATATGCAAACAGGCTAAAAGAATTGAATCTGTTCAGTCTTGAACAAAGAAGACTACGTGGCGACCTAATTCAAGCATTCAAAATTCTAAAAGGTATTGACGGTGTTGACCCAAGGGACTTTTTCAGCCTGAAAAAAGAAACAAGGACCAGGGGTCACAAATGGAGATTAGACAAAGGGGCATTCAGAACAGAAAATAGGAGGCACTTTTTCACACAGAGAATTGTGAGGGTCTGGAATCAACTGCCCAGTAATGTTATTGAAGCTGACACCCTGGGATCCTTCAAGAAGTTGCTTGATGAGATTCTGGGATCAATAAGCTACTAACAACCAAAGGAGCAAGATGGGCCGAATGGCCTCCTCTCGTTTGTAAACTTTCTTATGTTCTTATGTTCTTTTCAGTCTGAATTCTTTAGGCTTGACAGCGATCCTTCTCTAGTGAGCTGGAAGCTAAGCTATGAAACCTCATTAAGTCTTTTTTTTTCATATATATAATTCATATTTTATTGCTTTTTAATATACAATCCAATAAATATAAATGTTTCAGTTCATCTGCCTGCATGTAGTCAATACATATTAAAGTATATCACAATGTTTCACAAATGTCACAGTCAATAGATACATCTTTAACTCTGATATGCGCCTGGTATTAAATAAGCTGGAACAAGGGAAAAGTGGTCACAATACAATAGCTTTGGGTAGCTCACATATAAATACATATAGGGACAGTATATTTATATTATTTAATTAAAATCCATATCCAGAGGATGCTCTATTCCATCGTTCGGAACATTCTGAGTCCTTATCTATAACTCTTTCCAAGTTAATAACATTCAGTACAGAGTTCTTCCAAAGCGCTCAGTCTGGGGGTTCGGTATCCAGGAAGTTAGTATCATTTTTTTTTTTTTTTTTGTATCTATGAGGAGTAAGTAGTAATTTAGTCTGTGGGTTACTAACTTGGAGAGTAGATATGTCTCCTAAGATTGCAACTAAAGGGTTGCAGGGGATATGTATTTGTAAATTATTAGAAATATGCCTAAACATTGTGGTCCAGCAATCAAGCTTACCACAATTCCATAAGACGTCCTTTAATGGAATCACATCTCCAGCAAAGCCTGATTCACTTAAATTATACACCTTGATTAACCTGGAGAGAAACTGCTTTCCACACGCACCCACATAGAAAGCAGCTGACAGACGAGATGTTTTGAACTGCTGCATTGCAAGCACTGCTGTTTTACTTACCCTTTGACCTTGTAACCCAGGCTCGCCTACTGGTCCATCAGCACCTGGAGGACCCTAAAGACAAACAATGAAAACTTAAAGAAATGGAAGAGCATAGTTCAGCCCAATTCCAACAAGCAAGAGCAGTTACAAAAATTACTTACTGGTGGACCAGCAGGTCCAGATAGCCCTGGAGGTCCCCGGGGCCCAGGGGGTCCCTGAAAATACATTAAAAATATTTCATTTAAATAGGTTCTACCTTTTTCAGTAGGTTACAGTAGGGCTCCTAGCCCATTCTAACAGTTTAATTCAGTACATCACTGGAAATGCATGATATCTTAGCCATTAGGCACAGTTTCTGCTACATTTCTATCACAAACTTGGCCTGATTCTCTGTCATTAAACATACAAACACAAATGGTCCAATTCTTAACTATACAAGTCATTACTAACAACCAAGTAAATAAAAACATGTATACTACGGCCCATAGTATGTTAATTACATTACCAGCGTATTTCAAAAGAATCAATAGAATAAATATCTAGGCAAATAACAATACAAAAAAATCAATGGTAAGCACTCTACTTACTGGTTCGCCCTTCAAGCCTTCAATCTAGAAAGAACATAATATATATTACAAACAGCCCCATGAATACAAATTAAACATGTCCTATGTGTTTATAGCAATTGCTTTAATGTCAATATGGAATCCGCGGTTGACAATAAGGCAAATATAACTAGGCTAGGTATTACTTAGATTAGTTGCTGAATTATTATTATTATTATTATTTTTTTTTTTTAACTACAGTCATTGCTTCTTACTGTTCGGGTGTGAACAGGCAACCACTAACACCACAAGCAAATGTTTAAACACAGAAACACATTGAGCTCATTTGACGAGTAATAAGGGCCATAATGGTTTATGCTGACATCGAGTTAAAGGAAGGATATTTAACAGGATTGCTTGCAACTGGTATCACTTTAGTTTCACTGTAGGTTACTTGATAAAAAAGATAGTAATACATTGACAAACTAAAAACGGTTGTTAATATAGAACTCTACTGTTTGAAACAGCCTCCCGCTGAAAGCAAACAGATAAGCCATATGGGTAGATGCTTACACATTTGGTGTCAATTTGGTCCAGTTGCAGTAGATAATCAGCCAGTTCAGTAACAAGCCTTAATGCATTGCGGTTCTGTAAATCCAGACTTGAGGCAACAGGTGTTGCAATGTTTGGTTCAATTTCAATTAAAACAATAAATATTAATCCTTACCGCATCTCCTGAAATTCCAGGAGGGCCCATTCCACCCTGCAAGAAAAAACACATTTGGATCACATGCCCATCCACTACAAACACCCCTTATTTAACCTAAGCAGGTCTCTTGTGATTATATGCCTTCCCTGGCCAATCATATATCCTATGCATTACTCTTTGTAATCTGTATACAGATCGCTCTTTGCATCAGTACAGGAGTGAGATTGCAGAGGGTGTTTAGGTGTTTTAGTTTTTTAATTTTGTTTTAGTGGGTTACAGTAGGGCACCTACTGTTTTTTGTTTTTCTGTTTTTGTTTTCTGTTCTTTGTACTAGTTAAAGCCAGAATAGGAAACAGCTCATCACATGCATTCAAACTGTTGAAATATCTTGCATCAAAAGAGGTTTTCAAATGTAACTTTTCAATTCAGTGTCTCATACTATAAAGCAATCAAAACATATCTAATAACACTGTTCTTCAAAAATGTTCCATGTGCATTTTAACCTAAACACAGTGCAAGTCAAGAGGAATCAGGTTAGCACATACAGTCACATGGCTGTCAGTGGGATGCATCGCATCCTCAGGGATGAGACACATGTTCCTGTTACTAAAAAGCATTCCTTCTATTTCGGTTTTGATTTAGGAAATATTGCGTTCTTCAAAATGTAATCTTAAATGGTAACTTCTGTCCCCTTTAGAGCAGAGGTAGATTGGCAGTTTTCACCTTAACACCTGAGTTAATGTGTTCTTCCTTTCTATGTTCTGAAGCACACTATGAATTTAAAAACCTCTCCAGGGGCTGTCAGTCTGCCACTAGATGAAGGCATTGTGTTCTGAGGAAAAGGACAAATAAATATACAAGTAATATTCTCATCTGCCATGTGAGTCCAATTTGCTTTTAATATACCAGTGGAAAGCTTGATGCAAGAAATGATGATAATCAGCTCT
Organism: Polyodon spathula; assembly: GCF_017654505.1. Lineage (NCBI taxonomy): Eukaryota > Metazoa > Chordata > Actinopteri > Acipenseriformes > Polyodontidae > Polyodon > Polyodon spathula. Next base: position 95,533,426 of record NC_054536.1, read on the forward strand.
AATTAGAAACAATCCATACCTTTTCACCTTTGGGTCCGATAACACCAGGTAATCCATTGCTTCCTTTGAATCCCTGTTTGAAAAACATAAACTAAATATATATTGCACCGAGATACTCCACAAACAATAATGAAAAGTAATAATAATTAGCAGTGCATGATACCTTTCTCAGTAATATCATCTGAGACAGGTACACTGAGTCCATATATACTTTGTTTATACACAGTATATAAATGTATACTGTGTACGGTACTCGCTGTTATCTGATTATACTAATAGAATTTATATAATATATATTGATATAATATATATAAATATATTCACGTGTTACATGTAACGTCTGTGTTAGAACTGCTCACCAGAGAAGAAACTAAACACTGCACGGGGTAGTTTGTGAAAAATGAAAATGTAAGGCCCACCCTTGGGTTGAGATGCTTGGATAAACCCCTCAGGGGCTATTCAATCCTCATATCCCACACTATCCCATGCATTATTTTCTATATAATCCACAGACATCCGTTCCAGACTCAAAACACAACCTGCACCTGTCTCCCTCCTCTGCAGAGCCCCCCTGTGGCTCGTCCTGCCCTAACCTTTCTAAACAGCTGACTCCAGTCAAGGGTTTACTGCTGATGCCCCTCTGGCAACAACCCTTCACCTTGTAACCCCAAGACCCATAGTTAGATTTCAAGTATGCCATTCCAAAGTACTCCTGTGTATATAGCAAGCTCTTTTCTAGAATTGAGATTAACTGTTTTTCACACGCACACACGCACACACGCACACACACACACACACACACACACACACACACACACACACACACACACACACACTTTATTTATTTATTTATCTCAAGAAACACGACTAACCTTTAAATGATTCAAAATATAATAAAGTAAACTTACATCTTTTCCAGGGACACCCATTTTCCCAGGAAATCCATCTAAACCACTTTCTCCCTTGAATAAAAAAAGATATGCACATTTAACTATAGTATATGCTATAGGTATTCTTTTTTTCTGCGTTGATATTTTTGTAGCAGATAATTATACTAGGATTGTATTTCACACGGTACAGTATCAGATTTCTATTAATCTAATGAGTGAGACAGATTACTGCTAGTCGTGATTGTTTTAACAGCCCAGCAACAGAAAGGTTGTCCTATACTACCGTCTTACGAAATGCGAACCACTTAAATTAATTTACACGTTAAAATAATAACACAAAAAAAACCAGACTTTCTTTTTTTTGGCAAAAAACCCGTCCTTGGTTACAAAACCAAAACGGGTCGTCTCGTTTTTATAAATTTCAGTAGGACTTGATTTTACTTATATCCACAGTTAAATCTACTGTAACACTTTGTACCCGATGTCATGACCTTCATTTGTCCTACTACCCATGATTACTGGGTAAAACCTAGTCGAGACGTGCGACCGAATTTATCTAGTTTTAGATAAAATGTTGCATTTGGTGACCGTAGAACCACTGACTTTTTGACTTCTTTTTAAGAGTGTCGAGGTTGTCAGTACTAACTCTTTGAGAAATGCAACTTGCGTTGAGAATACTCTTGATGGTCAGAGTTACTCTGGCGTATAGAAGAACCTTGCCATTAGTCCCTGTGCTGTTTCACTGTTACAATACCACCAAATCTTGTTTGAACAAGAACTCATTATGATAACTCATGTGGACGAAACAAACTGTCGTTCACGATTTTCTCACGAATTCGTAAGGGACCATGTTGGTCCGCTGGTTCCCAATTCCCAGTGCCACGTCTAAGACTCCACTCCGACTGGTAATACAATTTTGAGTTCGGAGGTAGTTATTCTAGGAGAACCATCATTCTCGGAAACAATGAAAAAATTACAACTTATAGATATTTTACGTCACTAAGTTTCTAATTTTTGAGTACATAAGATTTAATATATGTATAAAAAATTTACTTCGTTGGATGTTATTAAACTATAATTCGCCATTCATCTATGGTCAAATCTTATACGAGAGGACGCAAGTCTGTTTCCTCGACGTGACACAAGTGTTACTATGTGTTTAATAAATCCTTCTACTTGTCACCTTTCAATATGTTTGTGTCTGACATATTTGTCCCACATCTTCTTACTTGTCAGGTCAATATGTTTGTGTCTGACAGTTATTTGTCCCCACATCTTCTTACTTGTCACTGTCAATAATGTTTGTGTCTGACATATTTGTCCCCACATCTTCTTACTTGTGTACTGTCAATATGTTTGTGTCTGACAGTTTTGTCCCCACATCTTCTTACTTGTCACTGTCAAATGTTTGTGTCCTGACAATTTTGTCCCCACATCTTCTTACTAGTCACTGTCATATACAGGGGTGTCTGACAATTTGTCCCCACATCTTCTTACTTGTCAGACTGTCAATATGTTTGTGTAGACATATTTGTCCCCACATTCTTCTTACTTGTCACTGTCAATATGTTTGTGTCTGACATATTTGTCCCCACATCTTCTTACTTGTCACTGTCAATATGGGTGTGTCTGACATGATTTGTCCCCACACATCTTCTTACTAGTCAGGGGTCAATATGTTTTTGTGTCTGACATATTTGTCCCCACATCTTCTTAACAGGGGTCACTGTCAAATGATGTTTGTGTCTGACATATTTGTCCCCACATCTTCTTACTTTGTCACTGTCAATATGTTTGTGTCCTGACATGATTGTGTCCCCACATCTTCTTACTTGTCACTGTGCAATATGTTTGTGAAGTCTGACATATTTGTCCCCACATCTTCTGTACTTGTCACTGTCAAGATGTTTTGTGTCCTGACATATTTGTCCCCACATCTTCTTCTTGTCACTGTCAATATGTTTGTGTCTGACATATTTTGTCCCCACATCTTCTACTGTCACTGTCAATATGGTTTGTGTCTGACATATTTGTCCCCACATCTTCTAAACTTGGCACTGTCAAGATGTTTTTGTGTACAAACATATTTGTCCCCAACAGCTTCTTAGAAGAATGAACACACTGTCACATATGTTTGTGTCTAACATATTTGTCCCCACATGCTTCTACAAATACTTGTCACTGTCAATATGTTTGTGTCTGACATATTTGTCCCCAAACATCTTCTACAAACTTGTCGACTGTCAATATGTTTGTGTCTGACATATTTGTCCCCACATCTTCTTACTTGTCACTGTCAAAATGTTTGTGTCTGACATATTTGTCCCCACATCTTACTTACACAGTCACTGTCAAGAATGTTTGTGTCTGACAATTTGTCCCCACATCTTCTTACTAGTCACTGTCAATATGTTTGTGTAGACATATTTGTCCCCACAGTCTTCTTACTTGTCACTGTCAATATGTTTGTGTCTGACATATTTGTCCCCACATCTTCTTACTTGTCACTGTCAATATGTTTGTGTCTGAAGATATTTGTCCCATTGACTTCTTACAAACACAGACTGTCAATATGTTTGTGTCTGACATATTTGTCCCCACATCTTCTTACTTGTCACTGTCAAACAGGTTTGTAGAAGAATGACAGTATTTTGTCCCCAAATCTTCAGACTTGTCACTGTCAATATGTTTTGTGTAGACATATTTGTCCCCACATCTTTCTTACTTGTCAGACTGTAAATAGGGTTTGTGTCTGACATGATTTGTCCCCACATACAAACCTTCTTACTTGTCACTGTCAATATGTTTGTGTCTGACTATGATTGTTCCCCACATCTTTCTTACTTGTCACTGTCAATATGTTTGTGTCTGACATATTTTGTCCAGTGACATCTTCTTACTTGTCAGACTGTCATAAAATGTTTGTGTCTGACATATTTGTCCCCACATCTTCTTACTTTGACTGTCAATATGTTTGTGTCTGACATATTTGTCCCCACATCTTCTTACTTGTCACTGTAAATATGTTTGTGTCTGACATATTTGTCCCCACAGACTGTATCTTCTTACTTGTCAAGAATGTCAACATGTTTGTGTCTGACATATTTGTCCCCACCGGTTTCGAGCTCACCCCTCCATCTGAGGACTCTTTGTTCCAACCCTGCTCTGAATTGTTTAATTGAACTAATTAAGCCTCCATACAAACAGTGTAGCAGATCATTATACATGTATAATTGTACCTGTTCAGCCTGGAGTAGAATGGCTCTCCAGGACTGTAATTGGGCACCCCTGGTATAAACACACTCATCTGAGAGTGCCCTCCTTTTTTACTCACTTTCTGAGACAGTCAGCAGAGGGTGCTAACAGCGTGCTTTTGCAATCTTACCAACCTTTAGAAATTAAGTGATTGTTAAAATGGATTTAAAGGTGTAAAAATTACCTTCTCTCCACCAGTACCCCTTTCACCTTTAACTCCTCTTTCACCCTGCATAGAAAGACAGAAAACAAGGATGGATTTACATTGTGTAATCTCAGAACAAAGATGTTTATCTAGGGTTGTTCCATCACATTTCAATACAGTGAAAACATTGTGGTCAGAATGTTATTGTCGCTTGAAGGCAAAGTCTCATTCAATTTGCTTTTCTTGTACCAGTATTCTGCCCCCTTTGTTAACTGTATGCACTGTTCTGTATCTTATTAGCCCCCTCATGTTATCAGTGTATATAATCATAAGTGCAGTCTCTATCAGTACCGCCTTGAGTTTCTGCAATGAATAAGAGCCGCTTGCTCTTATTCACATGATCCACCTGGTGCTTTGATGATGCCGCAATTCGATGGAACTTGGTACCCAAACTGGGACCAAGTTCAAGACACAAGAGCTAAATTACATGAAATCTGTAAAGTGTAAAAGTATTGTCTCACTCCATTGGGGTATAATGTGTTTTATTTTAAATTGTAACTGCATCAGTTGTACACTTGCAGTTGAATGTAAAAAGCTAAAACCCCTTTAAGTAAATGGTTGGAACACAATAAAGTTTCACTTACAGGTACTCCTCTGAGCCCAGGTATCCCAGAGGATCCAGCTTGCCCTTCTAATCCCTGTATGGATTTACAGAGAACAAGAACACATTAGAGATCAGCATGGGACGATGTCTCTGTGCAATTGAAGTGGAATATGTCTCTGTGTAATTGTATTGGACTATGTCCCTGTGTAATTACAGTGGAATATGTCCCTGTGTAATTGCAGTGTAATATGTCCCTGTGTAATTGTTTTAGAATATGTCCCTGTGTAATTGCAGTGGAATATGTCCCTGTGTAATTGCAGTGGAATATGTCCCTGTGTAATTGCAGTGGAATATGTCCCTGTGTAATTGTTTTAGAATATGTCCCTGTGTAATTGCAGTGGAATATGTCCCTGTGTAATTGTTTTAGAATATGTCCCTGTGTAATTGCAGTGGAATATGTCCCTGTGTAATTGCAGTGGAATATGTCCCTGTGTAATTGTATTAGAATATGTCCCTGTGTAATTGCAGTGGAATATGTCCCTGTGTAATTGCAGTGGAATATGTCCCTGTGTAATTGCAGTGGAATATGTCCCTGTGTAATTGCAGTGGAATATGTCCCTGTGTAATTGCAGTGGAATATGTCCCTGTGTAATTGTTTTAGAATATGTCCCTGTGTAATTGCAGTGGAATATGTCCCTGTGTAATTGCAGTGGAATATGTCCCTGTGTAATTGCAGTGGAATATGTCCCTGTGTAATTGTTTTAGAATATGTCCCTGTGTAATTGCAGTGGAATATGTCCCTGTGTAATTGTTTTAGAATATGTCCCTGTGTAATTGCAGTGGAATATGTCCCTGTGTAATTGTTTTAGAATATGTCCCTGTGTAATTGCAGTGTAATATGTCCCTGTGTAATTGCAGTTGAATATGTCCCTGTGTAATTGCAGTGGAATATGTCCCTGTGTAATTGTTTTAGAATATGTCCCTGTGTAATTGCAGTGGAATATGTCCCTGTGTAATTGTTTTAGAATATGTCCCTGTGTAATTGCAGTGGAATATGTCCCTGTGTAATTGCAGTGAATATGTCCCTGTGTAATTGCAGTGGAATATGTCCCTGTGTAATTACAGTGGAATATGTCCCTGTGTAATTGCAGTGGAATATGTCCCTGTGTAATTGTTTTAGAATATGTCCCTGTGTAATTGCAGTGGAATATGTCCCTGTGTAATTGCAGTGTAATATGTCCCTGTGTAATTGTTTTAGAATATGTCCCTGTGTAATTGCAGTGGAATATGTCCCTGTGTAATTGCAGTGGAATATGTCCCTGTGTAATTGTTTTAGAATATGTCCCTGTGTAATTGCAGTGGAATATGTCCCTGTGTAATTGCAGTGGAATATGTCCCTGTGTAATTGCAGTGGAATATGTCCCTGTGTAATTGCAGTTAGAATATGTCCCTGTGTAATTGCAGTGGAATATGTCCCTGTGTAATTGCAGTAGAATATGTCCCTGTGTAATTGCAGTGGAATATGTCCCTGTGTAATTGTTTTAGAATATGTCCCTGTGTAATTGCAGTGGAATATGTCCCTGTGTAATTGTTTTAGAATATGTCCCTGTGTAATTGCAGTGGAATATGTCCCTGTGTAATCGTTTTAGAATATGTCCCTGTGTAATTGCAGTGTAATATGTCCCTGTGTAATTGTTTTAGAATATGTCCCTGTGTAATTGCAGTGGAATATGTCCCTGTGTAATTGTATTGAATATGTTCCTGTGTAATTGCAGTGGAATATGTCCCTGTGTAATTGCAGTGTAATATGTCCCTGTGTAATTGTTTTAGAATATGTCCCTGTGTAATTGCAGTGGAATATGTCCCTGTGTAATTGTTTTAGAATATGTCCCTGTGTAATTGCAGTGGAATATGTCCCTGTGTAATTGTTTTAGAATATGTCCCTGTATAATTGCAGTGGAATATGTCCCTGTGTAATTGTTTTAGAATATGTCCCTGTGTAATTGCAGTGGAATATGTCCCTGTGTAATTGTTTTAGAATATGTCCCTGTGTAATTGCAGTGGAATATGTCCCTGTGTAATTGTTTTAGAATATGTCCCTGTGTAATTGCAGTGGAATATGTCCCTGTGTAATTGCAGTGGAATATGTCCCTGTGTAATTGCAGTGGAATATGTCCCTGTGTAATTGCAGTGGAATATGTCCCTGTGTAATTGCAGTGGAATTTGTCCCTGTGTAATTGCAGTGGAATATGTCCCTGTGTAATTGTTTTAGAATATGTCCCTGTGTAATTGCAGTGGAATATGTCCCTGTGTAATTGTTTTAGAATATGTCCCTGTGTAATTGCAGTGGAATATGTCCCTGTGTAATTGCAGTGGAATATGTCCCTGTGTAATTGCAGTGGAATATGTCCCTGTGTAATTGCAGTGGAATATGTCCCTGTGTAATTGCAGTGGAATATGTCCCTGTGTAATTGTTTTAGAATATGTCCCTGTGTAATTGCAGTGGAATATGTCCCTGTGTAATTGTTTTAGAATATGTCCCTGTGTAATTGCAGTGGAATATGTCCCTGTGTAATTGCAGTTAGAATATGTCCCTGTGTAATTGCAGTGGAATATGTCCCTGTGTAATTGTTTTAGAATATGTCCCTGTGTAATTGCAGTGGAATATGTCCCTGTGTAATTGTTTTAGAATATGTCCCTGTGTAATTGCAGTGGAATATGTCCCTGTGTAATTGTTTTAGAATATGTCCCTGTGTAATTGCAGTGGAATATGTCCCTGTGTAATTCGTTTTAGAATATGTCCCTGTGTAATTGCAGTGGAATATGTCCCTGTGTAATTGTTTTAGAATATGTCCCTGTGTAATTGCAGTGGAATATGTCCCTGTGTAATTGCAGTGGAATATGTCCCTGTGTAATTGCAGTGGAATATGTCCCTGTGTAATTGCAGTGGAATATGTCCCTGTGTAATTGTTTTAGAATATGTCCCTGTGTAATTGCAGTGGAATATGTCCCTGTGTAATTGTTTTAGAATATGTCCCTGTGTAATTGCAGTGGAATATGTCCCTGTGTAATTGTTTTAGAATATGTCCCTGTGTAATTGCAGTGGAATATGTCCCTGTGTAATTGTTTTAGAATATGTCCCTGTGTAATTGCAGTGGAATATGTCCCTGTGTAATTGTTTTAGAATATGTCCCTGTGTAATTGCAGTGGAATATGTCCCTGTGTAATTGTTTTAGAATATGTCCCTGTGTAATTGCAGTGGAATATGTCCCTGTGTAATTGCAGTGGAATATGTCCCTGTGTAATTGCAGTGGAATATGTCCCTGTGTAATTGCAGTGTAATATGTCCCTGTGTAATCGTTTTAGAATATGTCCCTGTGTAATTGCAGTGGAATATGTCCCTGTGTAATTGCAGTGTAATATGTCCCTGTGTAATTGCAGTGGAATATGTCCGTGGTGGTTAATACAGGCACAAGAGTTATACAGGGACGAATAGGTTGGCATCAGCACCACATTACGTGTTCTCACTACAGATTATCCAACCGAAGTTTTATCTTAATTACAAGAGACATGTCTAATAGAACTTCAGAATAGAATTTGCCAGGTGTATGAAGAACCGCAAGACGTGACATAATCTGGGGTCCACCTCCACCTGAATAAACTGTGGGACCTATTAACCCAAGGGGCGACTTACAAGTTGAGCCCTTCACAATCCAGACGACAAGAAGTTCTATGTTTCACGTTCGCAAGTGACTTGTCGTTAAGGGTAATGTTTTTTGAGACCGAAGAGTATTTATCCTGAGGGTAGTGATGTTTTTTATAGTTTATGTACAAAGCGGAAGACTTGTCCAGCATACCAACATACATAATATATATAAAAAAAATTATATTGTGTATGATACGTTCGGAATAGTTAAAGTTCCAAACAATGTCCCTTCAGGGTCAAATGGAAGAAATAAGATCACCTAACCTGGTCTAGAAAGGGAGTGATTGACGTGCTTTGTAAATGTCAGTCAGATCTTGTTACATTTCCCGTTTCGAATAATGCACCGTAAAGATTATCGTCAACGTTTCTTGTTGCAGTTATACCTATTTAATCGTTAGAAAGAGTATAACTCTTGTCTTCTTTCTCAGAGTTGGAGATTAGGTTTCATTACACGTTACCCATTTTCATTTCATTTTTTAATTATTGTAACTTATGGGTGATATTAAAGTCAAGACGGTACATATTTATATAAAATGTTTAGTTCTCCTGTCTCGACCAAACCCGTTCTAGATCCCGTTGTGTGTGAATAGAGACTGTCCACATGGATATTATTAAACTATATTATTCCATATTACAAATTTTAAGTCAACTGTACTCCTTTCTCTTACTGGGAATATGATAGATCTTAAGTGTAACATGAGCTCACTTACATTGTCCTTGTCTCCCATGTACGGTTGGTCGTTTAGACACATCAACCTCTCTCGTAGATTTGGTGATACGTTTAGACGTAAACACAAAAAACTCGAAAATTTGAGTAGAGTAGAGTGGGGGTCCCCTACCCCGTGTGTGCTTTCACACTGGCATGCTCTACCTGGGTCGGAACCTACCCAGGTCAGGACCCGGTATCATGCGGGTCGGCTACACGATTTCACACTGCTTTTGATAAAGCAGGGTTGACCTGGGTGACAGACGCAAGTACACAATGCCCCGGAAGCAGCTTGTTACAGATGCTTCCATCCAAGCTTCTCTGGATTGAACCATCGGCCCAAATGTTGATTAGAGCAAATGTTTCTTCATCATTGCTGCAATCTGGTACCAAACTTGAAGAAGTAGTAAACTTCTCACGGCAGGTAGACGACTGCTGCAGGCTCATGTGTGTTAAATAACAAAAATATGGCTTTATTTGTCTTTGCAGGAACGCCTTGATTTGCGGAAGTGCGTCCGCACCTTACAAACAAATAAACCAGCCGTTGTTGTTTTTGCCGGTATACGTAAAACGGCGACTCGGGACTAGTTGCCCATTTAGGGGTACCAAAGTGTGATACGTCCTAACATCGGGGTGCCCATCCCCATGGTCACACTTTCCCCGAATTCTGTGGATGTCACTAAGAAGTATGTAGTACAAATTGTGGTTTGGGAGGTATTGTAAAAAAACCTACACGACTTTATTCATAAATAAGGTACAACCAAACCGAGACACCATACATTTTTTTGGTCTGCTGAATTAGCGGTATTTTATTCCATGTTGACACGGATGGCTTTACTGTGGTGACGTCAAATCAGGAAGTAAATCCACAACACACCGGACTGTGGTGTCAGTGAAATGAACTGCTTGTGCATTTATTATAAATGAATGAACAAATCCACCGGTTTTGTTAACAAAACACAAAACACTTTCCTAAACAAAAATGTTTGGGGCGTTCATAGCAAAACAATAGGTCACTCACTTTGTAACGAATGAAATACAAACAGCGTGGTTCGTGCTGGTCGATTATTGAGTGAAACATTGCATCTTTTATGCAGCTGCACCAAGACGATTGCTAATAAATCATTTAACTGGAATCTCGGTGCATCTGCACGTGAACTAATTGTGCTCCCCCCCCATGCTTCCAAACTAATACCCACTTTAATCTGCGTGTGGAGTAATTATGCAAACCCCTTGCCTAAATACAATTATACATTTTAACAACACTCATGCTACATAGCCACACATTATACCCTGTGCACCAATACATATACACCAACATTAACACGCCACATATAACATAAAACACAAAAATACACACTGGGGAGGGGCACCCCGCCAAACCATGCACACCCTGTTTACTATATTTTGTACAACCTCACATTGCCGTGAGAACATGTCATTAAAAAGAATAAAGAATATTTCACCAGAGAGAAATGTTACAATTGTGTATTTTTAAACATAACACATTACCATGCATATTTAAGTTAAAATCTTTTAAATAAAACCTAGCCTAGCCTAGTTTTTGAATATTATCCCTCACAGCCATTTTTTTAACTGAATAGAAAGGCAAGGGCTAGATGCAAACTGCAAAACATCTTACCATTCAACTAAACAGCAAGCTCTGTGGTCGAGAGGTAAGTATGTACCTTATGCTGATTTGAATATTACACTCTTTACTATATATTATCAATATCATTTGGTGAAACATACTGGAATCTGCAAATACTAATGACTTACAGCACACAGATGTATTTTTTGTCTCTGTATGGAATTAATAATTAAAATAAATTAAGAGGAGACCAGAACAGATATTTACTTCTTGATGTTATTTTCTCAATTAAAATTCAGAAAGCTTTACATGCATTAATTATATTATTAATAAATTAAATAATCTGTAGAATTAATTTTTTGTTGTTGTTCTTTATTTGTTTACATTAGAACAACAAATAATTTTAATAGCAGTAAATCCAGACCTTAATGAAAATGAATCAGTGCATCATTTGTTACTTTTTTTTTTTTTTGCTGCCAAGGAGATTTCCGCCAATAATAAACTTACTAAAAACAACAGACGCAGTGTTCCACTGCAGTCTCCGTGAACAGCAGGGGACTGAAAAGTCTCTTTATTGTGTTTCTTTATTTAGGGACTTTGTTTCCCGGAATGATGGAATGTCCCTTCATGAAGAGTACCATATGCTGAACAAGTGGCTGACTCGCCAAGCGAAAAACAGAAAGACTGAAACAAAACTTCACCTGAAACCTAAACAAAGCTACATGGCTGCTACACTGATACTGCACATGCCACAGATATGAAGTGTGGCATAATGGTTTGGAAATGGAATACTGAGCTTTTAATTCCAAATCATACTAGAAGGTCAACAGAGACTGTTGGCAGTGACTGCTGGGGGATGCTGCATGCTTGCCTTTAACAAATGACAGCACTCCATTTTAGTAAGGAAGAAACAACCACTATTTTTATGCTTTTACATGCTCTGAAATATTACCTACTTAGGTTAATTTAATGTTTAAACAGGTCCGTGAAATGTCAGTGAAATCCTAATTTTATTCCACAACCTACCTGGGAAAAATATTTAAATTCTCTTCGATTTAAGTAGACCCCTACATGTAACAGTTGCCTCGGCCACTAATGTGTCACGGCATCTATTGCCAGCGGGTCCCTGATTCCCATTGTGGAGAACCAGAGAGGACAGTGGGTTGATCCCTGGGGGCAAAGAGATCTATTTATGCTCTCCTGAACCTCTCCCAAATGAGGCTCACCACCTCAGGGAGAAGCCTCCACTCAGAGCTGCTGGAGACTCTCCTTGAAAGGAGGTCTGCCGACCCATTTGTCAACCCAGGCAGATGTACTACCTGCAGTGAGAGAAGGTTCTCATGTGTCCAAAGCAAAAGCTTACAGGCCGCACGATGGAGACTGGGTGACCTGAGGCCACTCTGGTGGTTGATACAAGCCACCACTGTTGTGTTGTCTGTATGGACAAGCACATGTCTCCTTCGAATCTCCTGCAAAACATTCTGCAAAGCCAGGTAAGCTGCCTGCAGTTCCAAAACATTGATATTCCACACACCTTGTACACCCCGGCCATTCCACACAATGCCCCAGCCCAGGCAAGATATGTCCATGGTGATGACCTCCCTGCTGGTGCCACCGCCCAGCGCTACACCTAGGCTTAGATGGGCTGGGTGTTTCCACCAAGAGAGTGCCTTTGGACAGCGGTGGGACACTGTCAATAGACAGTTAGGTATCAGCGAAGGTTGTGCGTGTATGATTAAATTTGTCTTGTGTGGGTGTTCATACAGTTTACTTTTTCTCTGGGATTATGATAAATGATACTGGGACAAGCTTCATTCAAACCATGATCTTTTCAGCCCACACTCACCGAGATGTCTAAAACAGATAAACACCATATTGGATCATGGACAGTCTAAGAAGGCCATGCAGAATATTGTACAATTATTATTCTTACTTTTGGGCCCAAAGGTCCAGGCAGTCCAATATCACCAGGTTCTCCTGGAGTTCCCTGAAATTGAAGAGACTATATTTACGTATATGATTTCTGTTGCAAAGACAGATCCATCGGCATATTCCCTACACTTTTTAGAGGAAGGAATGTGTCATTATGGCACCATCTGTTTATTTTAGATATGTCACACGATATTTGATTGCAGGACTTGCCAAAATGTAAACCCATAAAAGCTCTATTTTACACAAGTCCAAAGAGCAAATATGTAGACAGTATCTTAAAATAAACAGATAACACAGAAAGAAATTAGTTTTCTAACCCAATATTTATTATACTTACTGTTTCACCATGATCTCCCTTCTTACCAGCAAGACCTGGTGGACCAAATGTACCCTGGTTTTAAAAAGAAAATAAAACATCTAGTGTAGCAAACCTAGCCATTCCCTGGAATCACACTGCTCATGGAATGAACGCTGACTATAAATACATCACTATCAGTTAATATACTGGGCAGGATTAGTCTTTGCTTGTCCCCGAGATTGTTCAGTGCATAACCATGAAATAAAACACAGTAATCACACTGCTCATGGAATGAATGCGGACTGTAAGTACATCAGTTAATATACTTGCTTGTCCCCTAGATTGTCCAGTGCTTAACCATAAAATGAAATACATCTTGGTTCTGATAGGCACCTACCTTCTCCCCCTTTTCTCCTCCTGATCCAGTCTCACCTTTTTCACCATCCTTACCCTGAGGAAAAACATTGATATTGGTTATCTTTTTTCTTCCATGCAGTACAGAAATGTTGATAGCTTGTACTCCCACATGTACAACCATGAATATACTTTTGCAGTCCAATAGAAGTATATTGGCAACTATTATTTTATCATAATCTATAAAGTGTACAATAAAACAGTGTGTGTGTGTGTGTGTGTGTCTATAAAAAGCAAGGACTATCTGTGTGTCCAAAGCTGATAGAGGTTGGCAGACCACTTCCACTGAGGTTGGCAGACAAGACGTGAGTTCAAACTTATTTCACATTTGCATTTCTAATTACATTAATTGATCATTTCCCTCAACAACAACAACCAAATTCAGTGATGCTCAACACACATTATATTTTTTTAGCAGATGTTAACGAGTTTACTCTTGTGCTAAAAAGTGTTGCCTTAAATGTTGTGTCACACTGTTTCAGTATTGATGAAAGAAAAAAGGGTGGTTTTGTAATATTTTTCTATTTTATATGTTGTTATGCTTTGTCTGTGTTTTTCCTCAGATTCAATGTAAAAGCAAGCTTGTAGAAAGTTATTAATAAGGACATATTCCTGATTTGGGTATGATGTGGAGGTTGTCGGTGTCTTGTACGCTTCCTGTGTCTTGCATTCTTTGCAGTAATATATCTTATTATATATGGAGAGTTTAATATCACTCAGAGCTTGGAGAAGCTTACAGTCTTATTGCTACCATGTAAAAGTCACTGCCGTAGCCTGTAATCACCCTGTCAGAATTCTAAACAGAATCAAGATTTCTAGCTGTCAGTAAGGCTGAGGTGGGCAGTTTTATTCATTATGAGAAACACAATACGTGCAAAACAATGTTTTCTCAAAAAAAAAGGGAAAAGGGAAATGCTCTCACAACATGGTATTTTTTCACAATGGTCTCCATTTCGTGCACGGGACCAAGGAGCAGCACAACTTCATGTGGGGAGACATCTCTCTGACTACCGACTCACTAGGAAAAGAGTTTCTACAATATTCAGAGAGACAAACCAAGACGCGGTCTGGGGACAACACAGAGACATACAGTCTCTCAAACCAAGAATGTACAGCAACACTGAAAACCCAGCACATGACCCAATCGGCGCATACAAGCGCTACAGCTGGGCTTCTCAAACCGAGCTCTTTATTGAACTTGACCCTTAATTGAACATAATTAGAGTGTTTTACTTGTTATCAGCTGTTAAACAGTTGTAGATTTCAAGTTAGCTGTAACTGAAACTAAGAACAGAAAACAGTTAAAAAGGTCTAATTAAGGAAATGATCAGTTCAATTAAGGGTATAGTTAAGTAATTGAGAGCTCTGTGGAATGAAAACCAGCAGACACAGGGGGATCCCAGCATCGAGTTTGAGAAGCCCAGCTCTACAGAGAGCACCTGCTGCAGGAAATGACAACTCTGGATTCCCCTTACTACCTTGCACCAAACCTGATGCTGAAAGCACGAGGGCATTCGCTATGGATAAAACATATAAGAACATAAGAACATAAGAAAGTTTACAAACGAGAGGAGGCCATTCGGCCCATCTTGCTCGTTTGGTTGTTAGTAGCTTATTGATCCCAAAATCTCATCAAGCAGCTTCTTGAAGGATCCCAGGGTGTCAGCTTCAACAACATTACTGGGGAGTTGATTCCAGACCCTCACAATTCTCTGTGTAAAAAAGTGTCTCCTATTTTCTGTTCTGAATGCCCCTTTTTCTAAACTCCATTTGTGACCCCTGGTCCTTGTTTCTTTTTTCAGGCTGAAAAAGTCCCTTGGGTCGACACTGTCAATACCTTTTAGAATTTTGAATGCTTGAATTAGGTCGCCACGTAGTCTTCTTTGTTCAAGACTGAACAGATTCAATTCTTTTAGCCTGTCTGCATATGACATGCCTTTTAAGCCCGGAATAATTCTGGTCGCTCTTCTTTGCACTCTTTCTAGAGCAGCAATATCTTTTTTATAGCGAGGTGACCAGAACTGAACACAATATTAAAGATGAGGTCTTACAAGTGCATTGTACAGTTTTAACATTACTTCCCTTGATTTAAATTCAACACTTTTCACAATGTATCCGAGCATCTTGTTAGCCTTTTTTATAGCTTCCCCACATTGCCTAGATGAAGACATTTCTGAGTCAACAAAAACTCCTAGGTCTTTTTCATAGATTCCTTCTCCAATTTCAATATCTCCCATATGATATTTATAATGTACATTTTTATTTCCTGCGTGCAGTACCTTACACTTTTCTCTATTAAATGTCATTTGCCATGTGTCTGCCCAGTTCTGAATCTTGTCTAGATCATTTTGAATGACCTTTGCTGCTGCAACAGTGTTTGCCACTCCTCCTACTTTTGTGTCGTCTGCAAATTTAACAAGTTTGCTTACTATACCAGAATCTAAATCATTAATGTAGATTAGGAATAGCAGAGGACCTAATACTGATCCCTGTGGTACACCACTGGTTACCACACTCCATTCTGAGGTTTTTCCTCTAATCAGTACTTTCTGTTTTCTACATGTTAACCACTCCCTAATCCATGTACATGTGTTTCCTTGAATCCCAACTGCGTTCAGTTTGAGAATTAATCTTTTGTGCGGGACTTTGTCAAAAGCTTTCTGGAAATCTAAATAAACCATGTCATATGCTTTGCAATTATCCATTATCGATGTTGCATCCTCAAAAAAATCAAGCAAGTTAGTTAGGCACGATCTCCCTTTCCTAAAACCATGTTGACTGTCTCCCAGTACCCTGTTACCATATAGGTAATTTTCCATTTTGGATCTTATTATAGTTTCCATAAGTTTGCATATAATAGAAGTCAGGCTTACTGGTCTGTAGTTACCTGGTTCAGTTTTGTTTCCCTTTTTGTGGATCGGTATTACGTTTGCAATTTTCCAGTCTGTCGGTACCACCCCTGTGTCAAGAGACTGCTGCATGATCTTGGTTAGCGGTTTGTAAATTACTTCTTTCATTTCTTTGAGTACTACTGGGAGGATCTCATCCGGCCCAGGGGATTTGTTTATTTTAAGAGCTCCTAGTCCCTTTAACACTTCTGCCTCAGTTATGCTAAAGTTATTTAAAACTGGATAGGAACTGGATGACATGTGGGGCATGTTGTCAGTATCTTCCTTTGTAAAAACTTGTGAAAAGTAATCATTTAACATATTTGCTATTTTTTTTTTCTTCCTCTACGATTTTGCCATTTGTATCTCTTAAACATTTAATCTCCTCTTTGAATGTTCTCTTGCTGTTGTAATATTGGAAAAACATTTTGGAATTGGTTTTAGCTCCCTTAGCAATGTTCATTTCTATTTCTCTCTTGGCCTTTCTAACTTCCTTTTTGACTTGCGTTTGCAGTTCCGTGTACTCTTTCTGCGTACTTTCTTTTTGGTCCTTTTTTAATGCTCTGTAAAGTGCCTTTTTTCGCTGAATATTTTTTTAATTGATCTATTAAACCATTTTGGCAATTTAGTTTTACATTTAGATTTGTCTACTTTAGGGATGTAATTGTTTTGCGCCTCTAGTACTACATTTTTGAAGAACAACCATCCTTCTTCTGTGGGTGTTTTCTCTATTTTACTCCAATCTACTTCTGTTAGTCTCTGTTTCATACCTTCATAGTTTGCTTTTCTAAAATTGTAAACCTTAACTTTAGTCTTTACTTTTGGGGATTTAAAAAACACTTCAAATGAGACCATGTTGTGGTCTGAGTTTGCCAGTGGTTCTCTGACCTCTGTTTTAGTTATTCTATCTTCGTTATTTGAAAAGACTAAATCAAGGCATGCCTCCCCTCTAGTGGGTGCCTTCACAAATTGTGTTAGGAAGCAGTCATTTGTCATTTCCACCATTTCTATTTCATCCTTCGCGCTACCCACCGGGTTTTCCCATTTTATTTGGGGGAAGTTGAAATCCCCCATTAGTATGGCTTCTCCTTTGCTACACACATTTCTAATGTCATTGTATAACAGATTATTGTGCTCACCGTCTGAATCTGGCGGTCTATAGCATGCTCCTATTATTATGCCTTTTGAATTTTTGTCTGTTATTCTGACCCATATTGATTCGGTTTTATTTTCTTTGTCCAGGTTTAACACCTGGGCTTCAAGACTGTTTCTTATGTATAGCGCTACCCCTCCTCCTCTTCTGTCCTGCCTGTCTTTCCTATACAGTGTATACCCACAAATATTATATTCGTCCCCATCACTCTCAGATAACCACGTTTCTGTAACACCTATCACATCATAGTTATAGTGTGCATAAACAAAATAAGGCAGATGATGCAAAATATACAGCTCTGCAGATCTGCCAATATTTGTGTTTGTGTGTTTGGTCGATTACAACTCTCCATATATAATAAAGAGTTATCCCATAACCCCTCATAAACCTTAACAGGCTTATTCACACATACTTACCTATAGTTAATACAGTTAATAATCCCCTTAACATGTTTATCTGCTATGTTAGCAACAGCCCATTGATGGATGTTTGTTCTAAAACTGTTTCTGTACAGCACTGAAAAACACTATTTAAAAAAGCAAAAAAACAAAACCAATCTGTACTGCTGAACCTCCTATTCTTTCATTTTAGCATCACAAGTTTAGCCATGTATTATAAAAAATAATAGATGGGCCTTTTCAGTGAGTTACAGGAAAACAATCCCATCTCAGGTTTCTGTGACAGTTTTTCTGTCTCGTAATTTATGACATCACAAAAACCCAAGATTAAATAATTTCCCTGGTATATATACAGAAAAAGAGAGAGAGAGAGAGAGAGAGAGAGAGAGAGAGAGAGAGAGAGAGAGAGAGAGAGAGAGAGAGAGAGAGAGAGATTTACATACTTTCTATATATGAGACAGATGAATAAATTGGATATTTGTTTCTTATTTCTTCGAACTCCTTGCTTACTAAATGTACTGTAGTCACAATCCATAGAAAAGGTTCAGCACATTTTACTTTGTGAGAGTATCACTTTGTGCAGTGGCCATTCATATTAATTCTAGAACAAGGGTTCATGTTCATTCTCTGAAGTCCTCTTTTGTGACCACACAGGGGTGCTTGTGTTTAAAAGTATCATTTTAAAAAGTATGTTAAGTGCTGTTGTTCTTTGCATATAACGTGCACAGGGCGCATCTTGAGAGTAATGCATATTACTGAGCAGCCTTGGGTTAGGTCCCTTGTATGATACACATCCCTTGTATAACATGCAATGTGTATATAACATGCAGGCATTCTCCCAATATTTGTAAAAGGGTGCATGTTACATTAAAACAGTTACAGAATTCGAGTGTTAGGGCAACCTTTGGTTGCCTGTTTGTGAACAAAACTACTTGTCCTTGCTTTGCCTCACCTTGCATGTTGTGAATTCTATAATAAGAGGTCATCCTAACCACTTATATAAACAGCTTCTATTCTTCACAAATGGCTCATTTACTTCAGTAGTTGCCCTGTATATTAATTCCTAATAAATAAAGCATGTATAAAGATGTGTCAATTAAATTTACAAACTACAGTGTGTTTGTAAATTTCTTCTCTCCCACACAGCACGGATATGCTCAGCATTTTAACATCTGTCATAATTTTATATTCAGAGTGGAT
Source organism: Polyodon spathula (assembly GCF_017654505.1). Lineage (NCBI taxonomy): Eukaryota > Metazoa > Chordata > Actinopteri > Acipenseriformes > Polyodontidae > Polyodon > Polyodon spathula. The sequence continues at coordinate 95,552,606 of NC_054536.1, forward strand.
CTTGGTACATGCAATCTAATATTTAAGTAGTGTTTGTCCTGAGCTGTGGCTTGCAAGTACAGTCTAGACATGGCTGAAACTATTTATATTTCTAGCCTTGTGCCAGAGGTTCTTTCCTGTATTGAAGTAAAAGTGTAATCAAAAACAACCAGACCAGAAATATGAGCATTTGATAGTGCCAGTTTAGGAAAGTAACATAGAAATTAATTGCTTTTAAGAATTATGTTCAATTATGTTGAAAGAATTTGCAAATGTATGCAACATGTATGCAACTCTGCTTGCATTGTGAATATCACAGGTCTGTGAGATACAGGGCAGGCTGCAGTAAGCTGAATTCACTGTCATGTTTGTGGAAGCATTCCTGGACAATTCTAGCCTTGTGGCATTGGGCATTATCCTGTTGAAAATATCCATTAGCAGATGGATACACTGCTGTCATGAATGGATGAACCTGATATGATGTTCAGATATCCTGTGGCATTCAAACATTGCTCCACTTTTATCAATGTGTGCCATGAAAACACATCCCACACCATCACACCACCACCACCAGCTTGAAATGAAGAAATGCGGCATGATGGATGCATGTTCTCATGTGTTTTTCTCCATACCCTAGTCCTCCCATCAGCGTGAAACAGCAGGAACCGGGATTAATCAGACCAGGCAATGTTTTTCCAATCCTCCAGTTTCCAGTGTTTTCGTTCCTTAGCCCACTGCAAACGCAGTTTCTTGTGTTTTGCTGAAAGAAGTGGAACTCTGTTAGGTAGTTGGCTGCCATACCACATTTGTGTCAAGGTAGGACGAGTTGTGCATTCTTTTATGGGTCTTTCGGCACCAATGTTGTACTGGACTGTCAGTTGACTAACTGTAGCCTGTCTGCTGCTCTGCACAATTCGTGTCAGCCTCCTTTGGCCTCTTTCATCAATGAGCCGTTTTCGATCACTGGCCTGCCATTGGCTGCATGTCCTTTGGGTGGTGGACCATGAAACTGTTGAGCATGAAAAACCCAGCAGCGTTGCAGTTCTTGACACACTCAAACCTGCGTGCCTGGCACCTACTACCATACCCCATTCAAAGGCACTTAAATCTTTTGTCTTGCCCATTTACCCTCTGAATGGCACACATACACAATCCATGTGTCAATTGTGTCAAGGCTTAAAAATCCTTCTTTAACCTGTTTCCCCTTCATCTACACTGATTGAAGTGGATTTAACAGGTTGCATCAATAAGGTCAGTCTATTTCAAGGAAAGAGCAGGTGTTCCTAATGTTTTATACAATCTAATATATATATATATATATATATATATATATATATCTATATATATATATATATAATAATATATATATATATATATAAGTATGTATCTACACATCCACCCCCCTTGTAATAGCAATTCTAAATTAACTCAGGTGTAACCAATTGCCTTCAAAATCACACACCAAGTGGCCTCCACCTGTGTTAAATTGTAGTGACTCACATGATTTCAGGATACATTCAGCAGTTTATGTAGGTTCCCTCTGCTGGGTAGTGCATTTCAAAGCAAAGACTCAACCATGAGCACCAAGGCGCTTTCAATGGAAAAACAATCCCATTTAAGTGCATCAAGATTTCAGGTTGTAACACAACAAACTGTGAAAACGTCCAAGGGGGGTGAATACTTCCTATAGGCACCGTATACTATGTTTCCATGCCACCAGACCCAGAAAAAAGAGAATCCTGGCATCAGTTCTGTGCAAACGGATGTACAAAGTTAATGCTGCTTTTATCAGACTCAATTACATCATCACTGCCTCTCTTAATATCTTCAGCCACTACCATCCAGCACTCAAGTGCACAATGTCGTATTTTGCGTTCAGTGGGAGGAACGAGCTGCCCTTAAAAGACCTGGACATACACCATTCAAATTTCATCTTGCCAGTAAAAAAAGGGGACCCCCTTGCTGGATTTGAATCAAGCTTTGTGCTAACATGCAACGCACCACCACCAAACCATTAAGGCAGTCATGCTTCAAGGTTCCCTATATCTTACATGTATGTTTTTTTTTCTTCATGCAATTGCTCATCAAACAATACACATAAGATTGTACTACTTTCAAAATGGAAAATATGTTATTTTATTTATTTGGAGTTAAATATTATAATCAGATTTGTTTTCTATTCCATGCAAACATATAAAATATGTTTCCGTACCAGCAGGGAATTGAACCCTTTTTGCTCACTTAACAGCGGTGTTCTCTCTAAAGCAGATTACAATTTACCCCTCCACTAACTGCTTCCTAGTAGGAGTACTTGTCAGGTTAATATTGATTGCGAGGGGACATAATTTCAGGCTCACTATTATTTTGTGTAAAAAAAAACATGTAAAATAGCACACTGAGCACTGTGCTAGAAATTGGTCAGTGTAGGTGAAATCAATACATTTCATTACCGTCAATATCTGAAATGCCAAAGGATTCCTAAAAGGAACACTCGTAGCTTACGTGTACTGGCACACACTGAACCAAATTAACCTTTGCTTCTTGACACTGCTAGTGCTTAATAAGTGAGTTAGGACACTTAAAAATGGGTTAGGTTATATTTGTGTGTTTTTTGTTTTTTTTTTGCTAACTGTTTGTAAATATTGTAATTAAAAATATGTTACACTTCAAAACGTATTTTGGGAGCCTGCTCAGTTATTGACATAAAAGTGTGGATTCAGTGGTGTACCCAAAGGTAGATACATTACTTACAATCTATCTATCTATCTGTCTATGACATACACATACACATCTGTAAGAGCACTGCATTGCACAATGCTGCCTGTTCTGTACACATCCTCTATGATGATCAGGCGACAACATGCTTGTGAATATGAGTACCAGGTGGAAGTTTGACATGAACAATAACCATGGACAGCTGTTGTCCTGTTACCTTACCTTACCTGCATAGGTGAGAAGTATCTGTAGCAGTTCTGCCTGTTGGATGGTTGGATGCTTCTCCCTTTCTCCCTAGTGTGTGTATAGTGGTCATTCTTTTAGCTCTCACTGCATTTCAAATATTTACTGTGTCTCTGCTGAGAAGGGGCTCTGCTCTTGTCATGCCTTTCTGTGGGAGCTCACAGCATGTATATAACTGTGTCTATGTTGCCTAGCAATACCACCCCTGGGCCGTGAACCATTAAACCAATCCTGAAGCTGTAATTAGGGTTCATAATAGCTTCAACCACCCAAAACCATCAAAACCAGTGATCTGACCACTGAGGCATATTAACGTCTCTGGGGACTCCGATTTTAATTTCATTTAGTTACATCAAAGCAGGAGGATACATTTGTTTTACATGACTCATTGCTTCACGCATATCAGCAAAAAATCTGGTGAAATTGACTTCCAATGCATTCTATGATGTTGCTCATAAATGACTGCCTCTGGGCTCTCAAAGAGCCTTAACAATGTAATGCATCCCTGTGTATACAGTATATACACTGGGAGTTCATCACAATATCTCATTCATAACCTCCTCCTTTCTGCAATGAGTAGCCAAAGCTTACCTCTACTCGCAGTAATATACTATAGTTTCAATAGGGGGAGAAGGCTTGTGTCCCTGTAGCCAAAACTTCTTTGGGAAAATACAAATGAAACATTGTGCAAAGAAGCAAGCCTCAACTCTTTTAATTTAAAATTGAATATGATGGTGGGTTGTGGAGTTTTTGTTTCCATCATCGTTTTCAATTTACGCTTGTGGATGAAGGCTCCTGTACAGGTAAGTGAACCTTGTTGACTGAAAGTAAAACAACCATCCAAGCTCTATGTAAACTGTGTCCATTCAGGGAAAATGGTGAAAAGTGAACAAGTGAAAATGCAATTTCAAAGACCCGGAGTATAATGGCCATAACTGTCAATACCATTGTTTGTTTCCGCTTCATGGGAAATCAGATCCAATTTGTTTTTCATGAATGAATGTGCAGAGGTGAACAGAATGCTGTCTGTACTGTAGCACCCAGCCTGGGAGGGCATTGAAAGGAGGAGGGACATGTTTTTGAACCAGGCTGGCACTTTCCCTGCAGCAGATGCATTTCAGTTTTAAGGATTCAGAGGGTGGAGCTGTGTGGTCAGAGACTCTGGAATTACAGATTGTTTTGTGGTCATGAAAGCTGTAATTGTAATGTTATTATCTAAGCAGTGTGTTTCGTCACCACATGAGGAGACCTGTGTGTTATAGAGACGTTTTTTTCAGTTGACTTAAGGTCTTAATGCTATTATATGCTATATATATATATATATATATATATATATATATATATATATATATATATATATATATATATATATAAACATTATATATAATAAGATAATATATATATATATTTGTAATGTTATTGGTTGTTAGTTCTTTAGCACTACCTACTGCCCATGGTGGCAAGTATTATTGTTTACTGTTACTTTAAGTGGCTGACTTAGTGAGGCTTTACCCATGAAGATCCTTGCAGTGTGTTATAGAATCAATCTCTGGAAAAAGCAGTATGTATGATATGCAGCTCTGAGTTACAGATATACTGTAGAGGTGCTCTGCTTATACAGAAACATTGTGTTACCTTCTGGTATAGCTTCTAACATCATAGTTGTACCTACCAGCCCATTGTAACACAGTACATATGCAGAAGGTTGTTGCATTTCTTGTGCGTTTTCTGAAACGTATATTCAGAAATGTAGGAATATTAAACAGTATGTAATTTATGTAATGTGTCAGCAGAGCAAAAAAAAACATTCAGGCCTAAACACATGAATTATTAAATTATGTATCTGCATAAATATTTATCACAAGACAATACATATATGTATATGGATAATATCCAGGAAGTGCTGAAAATCCCATCACTTACTTGAGAAAATAAATCAGGTTAGTGAGATTGACCCACAATTACTGCAAGTGCCTGGCTATATATCAATGCCCTGCAATGGTCCAACATTTTGTCAGGTCAGCTATATGTTCACCAGACATTTTGAGAAACCTATAAAGTCCTCACAGGTCAGTATGTAAAGTCTGGACTGTACTAAAAAATACAGGGAGGAGTTGTGTCTTTATAAAAAGAACCTGATTACATGTCCAGTTCTCAGTGCTTTTACACAGTCTGCAATATATTAAACTGCACTTTGAAATCATTCAGCACTAGTGTTCATGGAAATGTTTGATGTTGTGGTAAGATTTTAGGTATGACATCATTCTAAAAGAAGTGTAGCCCATGCACTAGACATGCAGTAATTGAGGAGAGAATTATGAAACATTGCCAGCAATCTGCTAAAAGAGAGGCCTGATATGTGGAATCTATTTAAACCTGCCCTTTGTAACAGCTCAGTGCAACAAATCCTTTTGAAGTCTTTAATGGGGGTCAGGTTCACTGTAACATGTAACCAACCAGCACTAAGTCTAAAAAGAGATTTGGCTCCCATATCAATAAAACACTACAGATGGTGTACATGGTGAATACCACATATATGGTTAAGAATTGGGCTGTAAATATTGTGCTTAATGTTTTAATGGCATTTTTTTAAACTGGCCCATAAAACATGTGATTAACCTCTGATCACTGTCCTTTAGTGTGTTATGATTAACCCTTGTTCACTACCCTTTACTGTGTTATGATTAACCCATGATCACTGCCCTTTACTGTGCTATGATTAACCTCTGATCACTACCCTTTACTGTGTTATGATTCACCCTTGATCACTGCCCTTTAGTGTGTTATGATTAACCCCTGATCACTGTCCTTTACTGTGTTATGATTAACCCCTGATCACTATCCTTTACTGTGTTATGATTAACCCCTGATCACTACCCTTTACTGTGTTATGATTAACCCTTAATCACTACCCTTTACTGTGTTATGAATAACCCTTGATCACTGCCCTTTACTGTGTTATGATTAACCTATTATCACTACCCTTTACTGTGTTATGATTAACCCCAATCACTACCCTTTACTGTGTTATGATTAACCCTGATCACTACCCTTTACTGTGTTATGATTAACCTCTGATCACTACCCTTTACTGTGTTATGATTAACCTCTGATCACTGCCCTTTACTGTGTTATGATTAACCTCTGATGACTGCCCTTTACTGTGTTATGATTAACCTCTGATCACTGCCCTTTACTGTGTTATGATTAACCTCTGATCACTGCCCTTTACTGTATTATGATTAACCCTTGATCACGGCCCTTTATTGTGTTATGATTAACCCCTGATCACTGCCCTTTATTGTGTTATGATTCTGATCACTGCCCTTTACTGTGTTATGATTAACCTCTGATGACTGCCCTTTACTGTGTTATGATTAACCTCTGATCACTGCCCTTTACTGTGTTATGATTAACCTCTGATCACTGCCCTTTACTGTATTATGATTAACCCTTGATCACGGCCCTTTATTGTGTTATGATTAACCCCTGATCACTGCCCTTTATTGTGTTATGATTAACCCCTGATCACTACCCTTTACTGTGTTATGATTAACCCTTGATCACTGCCCTTTACTGTGTTATGATTAATGATCACTGCCCTTTACTGTGTTATGATTAACCTCTGATCACTACCCTTTACTGTGTTATGATTAACCCTGATCACTGCCCTTTACTGTGTTATGATTAACCTCTGATCACTACCCTTTACTGTGTTATGATTAACCTCTGATCACTACCCTTTACTGTGTTATGATTAACCTCTGATCACTGATCACTGCCCTTTACTGTGTTATGATTAACCCCTGATCACTGCCCTTTACTGTGTTATGATTAACCCTTGATCACTGCCCTTTACTGTGTTATGATTTGATCACTACCCTAACCCTTGATCACTGCCCTTTACTGTGTTATGATTGATCACTGCCCTTTACTTTGTTATGATTAACCTCTGATCACTACCCTTTACTGTGTTATGATTAACCCTGATCGCTGCCCTTACTGTGTTATGATTAACCCCTTTACTGTGTTATTAACAAGCATGTTGAAATTATTTGCTTACCTCTTCCCCGTTTCCTCCATTGATTGATCTTATACTGCCCTGTAACAATAAAAAACAGCACATATATTTTTTTTTTTAAATTATAAAACTGTGTTTAATCCTCAAGAGACATTTCACATCAGGTTTTAGAGGTTTTGATTAAATAATTAATGGATTATATTACATTAATAGAGGTTCCATTAAATAATGAATTATAGTTGTATAAATGAAGTCCCTGAGAGTTTGATTTTACAGTATAATCACTTATACAGGAATCACAGGAAGCACAGAATGTCTTGCAATTCAAACACGAATCACCTAGAGTACAACACAGCATTGCAAGTTGGCATACAGCACTGAAATGGATTGAAAAGGATCTTTAGAGCCAGAGCTGGGCACCGCTGATGCACGTAATGTAGTAAATCCCTGACAAGGATTATAAAAGTACACTATAAACAACTGTTGATCTCATTTCTCTTTCACAGTTACCTTTAACTGTTGATTGTTTTATCAAGTTGAAAAGCAAACAGCAGTATTCAAACTAAGCTGTGTTGGTTTTAATGTTTGTAATTTCTTACCGGTTCTCCTTTTTCTCCTTTGGACCCTGCAGGCCCAATTGCACCACTGCTGCCACTTTCACCCTGCAGAACAAAAGACACCCCAATCATGCATTCAAAATACATGAATAAATATACAAATACATTAGCAATAGAGCACATACAGCTATATGGCCAAAAGTTTTATATCAATCATGAAACTACAAAACTATATTTACTGGAAGCCATAATAGTAGTACGATATTTAACGTTCAAATGTCACATTTTTCAATTTTTGTCAGAAAAATACAAATCATTGTGTAATTCAATATGTTAACTTAACATTATTCAGCAGGTCCTTTGACTTTATGAAGCAAAATTAGTTAATTATATAGGGTGATGCAAAACTTTTGACCATAGCTGTACATTCCAACACCTGAAGTTCATCCAGTCAGTCTTGCCATAATGGTCACTTTAATGTCATGCCTCATTTGAAAGGAAGCACTTGTAATAGCAGAGCCTGCAGGCTTCTGGTAACAGGAATGAGCATCTAATGGAATCTGAGAAGCAACGATTTACTCACTTCAGCTGTAGTATTGATTTTCTCTAATTTTCTCTAATTCTCTAGTTCATCTACCATCTACCTAGAGTAAGTAGCAGGGTTCTTAAAAATATAATGTTAGACATCCCTACATGCTGCTACAACTGTTTAAATAACGTACTCAGAGCACTTGTTGTTATGGGTTTTTTTTTTTGTAATCGCTCTTCCTGCGATGATTTAGAGCAAGGGTTCCCAACCATGGTCCTGAAGACCCCCTGTGTCTGCTGGTTTTCATTCCAATTGAGCTCTCAATTACTGAACTAGACCCTTAATTGAACTGATCATTTGCTTAATTAGACCTTTTTAATTGTTTTCAGCTCTTAAACAGTTGCAGAGTTCAAGTTATTTATAACATATTATATCTAACTTGAAATCTGCAACTTGAAACAGAGTTTAAAGTCCTAAGTGTAAGGTACGTTATTTAAACAGCAACATGTGGGGATGTATAATGTGATATTTTTCAGAACCCTGCTACTTATGCTTTACGGGAACAATGACGATCATTTCTCTTGTTTTTTTGACAGTGAATGAAACAATGAGAAGAAAAAACAAATGGAAATGACTCTGACCTTTTCACCTTTTGCTCCTGCTAGACCAGATGGGCCAACCTCCCCCTGCAACAAACAAACAAACAGCATTTTTTCAGCAAATATTCAAACCATTTCAAATGTGTGAGAATGGTTTTAAATAAGTATGTATCCTCCATGCTAATTTGAATGTCATCTTTGTTTCAAGTTAATGAATAGATTCCCACAAGAATGTCTGGATACAAGTAAAGGAGGCAATATGCAACAAATTCATGTGTACGTTTGCATTCTTTTCCGTAGAAAACTGGGAGCTAAGAATTATACAGATGGAAAATACAAGACCTTGTAAAACCCTTTATCTACAAACATTTTTCACCAAGCAACCACAATAACATATGATCAATCGGAAAATAAACTTGTGCATTAATAAAGGATACTCTGTGAATGTCCTAAGAGCCCTCAAGCCCCAGAAAGGGGAAAGCGGTTTGTTTACTCATTAGGCAAAACGCTATTCAGCACTTGAATTCTCAAAAGGTATTGCACACACTGGTTTGGACAGTTTCACGATGATATGCACTAGCTACTGTGGTGCAAGACAGGAGACAGACCATTACTAGGTAAGGTAGATAAAGATAAATAAAAGGTAAGGGAATCTTCAACAGTTCTATGAGAAGATAGCAGTATCCCAATAAAATCTCATACAAATATATATTCCTTATTTATTTTCACCAGTGAGGTAGATGATTGTCCGCATGTAATTTTGAGGTGTTTTCTAGTTGTAATTTATAGGAATGTGTTATTATTTCCTTTTCTAAGATCCTGGATTTTTTATGAAATACTATACATATGCATATAGAAATACATATACATATAAAAATACATATGCTGTTTCTAATATAAAACTACACCCACAACAGTCACCTGGCAACAGGCTGCTACTGGCTTGCTATGAATTGACTATATATATATATATATATATATATATATATATATATATATATATATATATATATATATATATATAGTGCCTATAGAAAGTCTACACCCCCTTGATTTTTTTTTTTTCACATTTTGTTGTGTCAGTGCCTCAGAGTTTCATGCATTTAAATGAGGATTTTTTTTTCCACTTAACTACACACCATACTCCACACTGTTAAGGGGAAAAAGTTTTTTATTAAGAAAAAAATTATATATTAAAAATACAGAACTAAAAGATCATAATTGGATAAGTCTCCACCCCACTGAGTTAATACTTGGTGGAAGCACCTTCGGCAGCAATTACAGCTGTGAGTCTGTTACTTAACTTGGTGTGTGATTTTGAAGGCGATTGTTTACACCTGAGCTAATTTAGGATTGCTATTACAAGGGGGGTGGACACTTATCGAACCAAGCTATTTCAGTTTTTAATTTTCTACAAATTTCTAGAATTTTTTTTTTTCACTTGGAAGTTGTGGGGTAGGATGTGTAGATAAATGGAAAAAAAAACTATTTTAATGTATTTTAATTCCAGGCTATAAGGCAACAAAAGGTGAAAATTTTGAAAGGGGGTGTAGACTAAATATACAGTGGCTCTCTAAAGTATTCAACCTCTTGGACTTTTTCACACTTTATTGTGTTACAACATGGAATCAAAATTGATTTAATTAGGAATTTTTGCCACTGATCAACACAAAAAAAGTCCACAATGTCAAAGTGAAAAATAAAATCTACGGATTGTTCTAAATTAATTACAAATACAAAACAGAAAATAATTGAGTCAATATTTGGTAGAGATGCCTTTGGCAGCAATTACAGCCATGAATCTATTTGGATAAGTCTCTACCAGCTTTGTACATCTGGATACTGCAATTTTTGCCCATTCTTTGCAAAATTTCTCAAGCTCCATCAAGTTGGATGGGGACCTTTGGTGAACAGCAATTTTCAACTCTCTTCACATATTCTCAATTGGATTGAGGTCCGGGCTTTGACTGGGCCCCTCCAGGACATTGACCTTTTTGTTTTTAAGCCACTCCAGTGTGGTCTTTGGCTGTATGTTTGGGGTCATTGTCCTGCTGGAAGATGAATCTCCTCCCAAGTCCCAGGTCTCTTTTTGGCAGATTTGCTTTGAATGTTCCTTTGTCTTCATGATGTAGTTTTTGTTAGGAAATGTATTAACCAACTGTGGGACCTCCCAGAGACAGGTGTATTTAACCTGAAATTGTGTGAAACACCTTAGTTGCACACAGGTGGACTCCATTCAACTAATTATGTGACTTCTAAAGACAATTGGTTGCACCAGAGCTTATTTAGGTGTGTCATAGCAAAGGGTGTGAATACTTATGCAATCAATTATTTTCTGTTTTATATTTGTAATTAATTTAGAACAATTTGTAGATTTTATTTTTCACTTTGACATTATGGACTTTTTTGTGTTGATCAGTGGCAAAATCTTTTTGATTCCATGTTGTAACACAATAAAATGTGGAAAAGTCCAAGAGGGGTGAATACTTTTGAGAGCCACTAAAATATCTATCTATATATATATATATATATATATATATATATATATATATATATATATTATATATATATATATATATATATATAGATCACTACCCTTTCTGTACCTTCTCTCCAGAAGGACAGGAGCATTTGACTGTCTTCTCTCCTCTTTGCTGCTCTCCATTTACTGTTGGAGTGATTTCGATGATAGGAGTCTCTGTCACAAACTTGACTTGGCACTGGAAAAAAAAATGCATTGATACTTAAGTGATTTACAATGTAAGAGAAAATATAATAAACTAGCAGAAGATAACCAATACTACCAATAAAGTAAATAAATACACAGAAAGGACAACCAGGCATGTTATCCTAGGAGAAGCATTGAAAGCATGTTCTTCATCAATAAAGACTTGTTGTTAAAATGAATTGTACTGGTTTCTATTAGTTTCACAGCACGTCTTGCTGTTAAATGTCTCTCAGTTGTGGACGATCTCTCTGTTTACCTCATTAACACCCTGAAGTTGAGATGTTATCGCAGAAGACAATAGTAACTCTGAATTATACTTACTGGACCAGAGGGGATGTCACAGCAGGTCTCAAGCTCTGCATGCCTGGAGTCACAGTAAATTACCATCCTCTGCAGGTCAAACTGAAACACATGTGAGCACATGGATGAGTTGACATTCCACCAGATATCGACACGAGCCTTACATTATCTCTGCCTGGCCACAGTGCAGCGCACTGAAGGGCATCCCTTGTGCACCCAATGATGGACACACAAGTCTATCGAGCTGTCTTCCATGCTGGTTATTGATGGAGTATTAAATCAGCACAACTCTCTGCGGGACTAAGTTGGATTTCCACTTGGATGTGACATGTGGAGTTTATATTATGTGATATGTTTATATTATGTATATTATGTGTCCTGTGTGATAGGCTGGAAATTCTGCTACTCACACTCAGTGACCTTTATCTGAGAGGAAAGTTAACTAACCTATTTAAAAAACACATACAATTCAGGTGTCATATCTTATATAAAGATCCTACTACTTGTGATTTATGATTTATGAATGTATAGACTATATCTCAGTGAGCAATTGTTTGTAGTTGCCAAAAGCATTGTTATAGATATTATTGTAAATCACAACCAATAACTGTAAAACGTTGTGTTAAAATACATTTCCTATATGTAGATATCATCCAGTGCATATTAAATTAAAAATAAAAGCTTCATTTAAGTTAATGCGTCATATGTAGGGTGTCTTAATATAACATATATATAATATCAACTGGTTTGAGCAGACATATGTAGACATGCATGTATAAGATGACATCTCCCATAAGAATAAGAGGTGCCCTACAATGCACACAGAAACATAACTTATAGTACAGCGTGACTGGTGCTGCACTGCAGCCTGCTCTATAGGAGATTCAAAAGAACATAGAAAAGTGTCTTGTTTGTGATTCAGTGGCATAGCAGATAACAGTGCACTGCAGTGATCCTATGATTTATGATTTGTGATTGGTAACTGCTGATAACATGGATCTTTACAGCAGCTAAATTAGCAGAATGACTGTGATTCCTTCACTCACGTCAACAGGAATGCTGTCATAGAGTCTCTTTCCAATGACCGACTTTCCCCGAATGTCAATGTCCTCCCTCTCCTCGATAGGCAGTGTCTCTACAAGTTTGCAGTCGAGGTAGAGGGACACCGCTTTACCCTCCACGCTCAGAGCGATCTTGTGCCAGTTGCGATCGAACAGGTCACTAACAGCAGTGCTCTTGAAGACGGCTCTCACTGCGTCCTTTGTCAGTCCGACAGCATTGTATTCCACTGCCTTGTTAGGGCCGTCCAACCGGATGGACACCTGCAGGAAGACCAGCAATGCAAGCTCTTTGTTGTAATACACAAAAGAAAGCTGTATAGACTAACTAGCTGATAGTTCAATTGCCAGCATGCTTTACTGCTGGTTGTGGTTCATAAGACTGACAGCAGTTCAGCAGTTAACTAATGAGTTACAGGTTATGTACTGGTGCAATCTCTCCACATCACATTGCAGCGATCTAAATCACGCCATTCACCTTTTACAAAAGTGATTTGTTATGTTGATTTCATAGAGACACCAGGAACCAGTAAACATCAGAATTATATGACAACTTACTCGAAAGCCACTTGGTTTCTGAGTTTTTGGATTCATACTCATGCTCTGTCAAACACAATAAAAAGTGTACAACCACAGCTAGTTCTGGGCTAGATCTCTATTGTGAAGGCAACAAGGAGTGACAGCATAACAGCAGGCGGAGAAGTGGTTGCATAAAGTGTGTGAAAGCAGCATTAGATATGAACACAGCAGTAACACCATCTACATTGCATGTGTATCCAGGATAAACAGAGTTAAATTACTTGAACATCTGGATCAGAAGATTAAAGATATCTTTCTTAGCATGTGTGCAGCACACCGGCACAAGCAGATTGGGTTTGTAGGTCTTCTTGAATTTTTTCAACCACAGCAAATGACCAACAAACCTGTGGCATCCCATACTTGTCGAAGATCTGCCAGATATACCAGTCTTCTTTTCTTGAGGTTTTCCTGAACTTAAATGTGGTGACAAAAGCATATTCATCGGGCAGACCTTGCGGGAACACGTCTCTGTTAAATAAGAAAAGAAAATGAAGCCACAAATTCACCTTTTATAGTGTCAACTAAAAAACCATTGACATATGCTACAAAGCCAGGCATTCCTTTCAACATCCTGTTTTGAACAGTACCCTGGGATTAATATGGATGCATCATGTTTCAATGTACAACCAAGCAATCAGTAAGGAATGAATGGCAGGCCAGTTACCAAGCAAGTTGCAAATCATGCCCTTCCTAGAAGTCAATCCCAAGCTTTGTCTCAACCCCCGTGTGTATTCTGAGCACCAGCCTGAACAGCCTGCTTTCTCATTCAGTGGATGTGCTTGGTGAAACAGCATTCGAGGCTGTGAGGTAATGAATTGTAGCTTGTAGTTTTTGTATACAGGGAGGTGGTCCTTGCCTAAATCTGTTTTCAGAAGAACTAGTGAAGGGTGACAGTCCATTGAAAAGGAACAGAATGCTTCATTCCCATAACTCGCTGGTTTCCTGGACATAAGGAGATGTGTATCCCATTAACTCTTTTTTTTTTTTTTTTTGTTCACACATGCAGGTGCTAAAGTACAGAGTTTGTTTTTATTGGTTGCAAAACGTATTGTTTCTGCCTTGAGCTTTGCTTTGAGGAATTAGATGAATAAACTGCAAAGCAATATACTAACAAATGCATAGCATTCTTCTCAAAGCTTAATCGTTTTAAGTGGAGTGGCAGGGAAAGTGAATCAATGCCTTTAGCGTTTACGAGAAAGGGGCTTACATTGATCTGACAGCAGAAATCCACCGTATTTTCAAAATCACTTAATCCACGAAGCATGCCAGCCGTACACCACAAGTGATGCCAAATGCAACACACAAAGATTTTGTGAAGTTTTTGTTCTACCACTAATTATTCCTCAGAAGTGCGCTTTTTATTGTTAGCAATGTTCTACTACTTAACACGCAGGAGGCTGTGTGGTCCAGTGATTAAAGAAACAGGCTTATAACCAGGAGGTCTGCGATTGAAATCCTGGCTCGGGCACTGACTCGTTGTGTGACACTGAACAAGTCCATCTTTCATCCATCTTTCAGGTGAGATGTTTTTGTAAGTGACTCTGTAGCTGATGCATAGTTCACATGCCCTAGTCTCGTATCTTGTAAAGCACTTTGTGATAGAGGTCTAATAGGAAAGGCGCTGTATAATGATTATTATTAAGTTATTTGTTTTTTTTTGTTTTGTTTTTGCCATAATCAGGTCCAAAAAAAAGTTGTTGGCAATGTTGTTCTTTTAGTGACCAGTAATTGACAGTGCTCTGATGGATTGCTGGCTCACAGGCAATACTTTATAATGTTATTTAAATTCTCCATTGTACATGACATTTATTGACTTGCGACATACAAACACAATTTATGTCATTTTATTTTTGTATTTTTCTTTAGGCTTGTGTTTTTTTTTTTTTTTTTTTACTCTGATAGATATGCAATTTGTACTAGAATTGTAAAATGCAGGTACATGTAAAAATAATATTTTCCTGTCAAACAAGGTGTTGACAAAATATTCAACAAGACGCTCGTTATCTAATTGGCCCCAAGGGGAGTGGAGACAGCAACCACTGCTTAGTTTGATATTCTTAAAATAAGGTGCTACCCTGAGATCATAAAGCATATATTCTACACCGTAATGCCATTGCAAAAGTACCATCCAGGGAAAGGGCAAAGAGCTACATTCATTTTTCCTTATTATTGTTAAGGTTGTTAATTCTCAAGAATTTCACAACAGGCTTGCCTGAGTAACCTCAAAACAACTTAATCTATTGATATATTTATTTGTAAATAACAATAAATAAAAATGATAGTTGAGAGACACACCTCCAGAGTGTTGCTGATATTACCACTGTCAGCAGTGCGCCACATTCTTATTGTAGCTCAATCAATAAAGGCTTTGCTTGCAGTTTCTGAGATCATACATCCAATCCCACTGATAGAAAGTATGTTCATACAAAGTACTTATATTACAAGAATTATAACAGTTATAGCCTGAATTGATTTGGTGTTAAGAATCGTACATCTTTCACCAGACCCATTTTGCCTTAACATGTTCACTCTGCATTGAGGCGACTGAGAGTCGCATTGCTGAGTGTTTTGTTTTTTGAAATAATATCGCTACTGTCATATTGTGCTGCCTCTATTTTAGTTATAGCCATAGTGAGAATGTGCACAAAACCACATTGATATTGAAACATACCAATAAACCTGGTATCTCACTTACTCAGTCTGCTCAACAATGGGCATAGTCCCAAGCCGTACGTAAGAACTCTGCCCATCATCCTCCTTCATACCAAAATGATCTCTGACGTTGAAAAAATCCATTAGGTCAAATCCTGCCAGAAGAAAGAGATACTGTTAAAAAAATACTTCCATATTTAAGAGAAGCAAAGCATTTTAAAACACAAGAAAATAACCAGTTACATTGCTACTAATTATCATAAGAGCTAAAGAAAATACATTGAAAATCTTTTGTGGAACTTGCAGAGCTCAATTGCAGAGCAGTAACTAGATAACCGTGGAATAGTTAATGAGAATTCAAAACATTGAAACGGTAAGGACATCTGTAAATCAGGGACTGAACACGTTTACAATAACAGTAAAAGCACCATTTTCCAGTTTGTGTTCGGAACAAAACCCAGCATTATCTTGGCAGATGACATTGTCTGAAGGGTGCCTCTTTCCCCAGCACAGTCAAACACCAGACCTAATACCTGCTCTTCTATATATTTTACCCATGAGATACAGCACATGCACTACACCTCACAAAAGATACTGTAAGACAGTGAGAGTGTGGTGATTCTAAGTATGGTGGGCTAGTGACTGCTGATCTTAGAAGCTGATTGGCTCAATCTGTGAAGCTTACAACCAAGGTTGTTTGAAATGTAAATCAGTCAATATTTTGTAGGACTATGGTAATACGAATTGTGGTTGCTATTTACAGGAGATTAGCCTGCTGTTTGCTTACTTTGAAGACACTATTCATTTTTACCCAGAAAATAAAAAAACCGTAGCCGTTGATGTTGTGGGTGCTTCCTTTCAAAGTTTTGAGGGAAATCTATTAGGGGGATGACATCATAATTGTTGCCCTATAGTCGTGCAAAATCACACTACATTCTTACTATACTTTTATTTCCCTTTCTAAATAAACTATTAAAAAAAGTATGAATCAGTATGCTAAATTGTCTATCATCCTGACCTGTAGTATTACATTCTCACTGTAACCATCTCTTGCCCTTATTAAGCCAAGACATTGATTCATGCATTTCATATTTAATTCAGGTGCTTCTTGTTCATGACCTAAAGATTTTGACCATGTGATGAAGGGACAAGTAGCATTCGTTTATCCGAACCCTCCCATCACAGGTCCCCCTGGCGGATACAAGAGAGGGACGGTTTTAAGAAACATCCACTAGATTACGATGTTGAATTATTTCCAAACAACATTAGATTTACGATAAAATTCATAGAGTAAAAAAAAAAAAAACACATAAAAAAGACTACTATACCTGAAATATAAAGGACAAGTGCACTTATTACACAAGCAGTGTTGTCAGCTACCACTGGTAAGATAGTTAACAAATTATACAAAAAAAATCTTTTGAATGGCTTTTCAACTGGTAAAAAATGTACATACTAAAACAACAAATGAGAGTTAATAACAAGTAATGTAGTACTGATTTAACAAAACTACAGAAATAGCTGTAAAACATGTGTGATGGTTCTATGTAGTATTTTCAAATAGAGTCAGCCTGTCACAGTGCTAAGTGATGGCTACATGAGAGTGATGGAGTAATGGGAGGCAGATAATTGCTTTACTTCCTTTCCCTATCTTCTTATTACATATTCTTTGCTGTTTAACATACAAGGCCTACTAATCTTGAACAGAACAAATAAATGCAAGAATACTGGAAACATTTGAAAATCAGAAGCAGCACATAAGTAGGGTCATTTAAGGGTTAAAAACTAAGTTGTGAATGATTGACAGAAGAATCTGTTACCAGTAATGGGATGTTCACAGGGAATGAAGCTTGATGGAGCTTTTTCAAAACAAAATCCCTTTTCATTTTCCAGCAGAATAATCCAGATACCATATTAAGTTAGATTTCTTTAACAGATGTGATACAGAGAGAGGGTTAAAAGCTCCCTGTGTTCACAAAATAGCGTGTGCATGCATTTCCAGTGATATTCTTCAAATATAATATTGCAAAAAGATAAAGACATTAAAAAAAAAATTCAACTGGTTTGAGACTGTAAAAATAAAATGAAAACTGTAATGTTTTAAGAGGACTAAATTAAGAGGAGCAAAATAGTTTGGATGATGGGCAGCGTTCATATTTACAGCTTGGGACAATGCCCATTGTTGAGCAGACTGAGCAAGTGAGATACCAGTGTAGGGTTGCTTTCCGGTACGTGCTAAAAAGTGGTACTCAGCGCACTGTGCTTGCTCGCGCATGCCTAAACAACTTCCACTGAGAAAGCAGGGAAGCGTCCTTTCAAATCTGGTATGTTATGCTGTTTTCAGTCTTTTATATTGTTTTCAATGTAATTTATCATATTTTTCCACAGTTAAGAAAATAGTATGCAAATATTTATCATATGTAATGCATTGGGTGTTGTAGTTTTTGTACTTGTGCAACTTTGCAGTGGACTTTGGACTCATTTTGTCTTGTTCGTTGTGTTTTTTTTTTCTTTTTAGATTAATTTACTGTTTGTTTCCAATTTACAAAAAAGGAATGTGTAATTAATAGTAAATGTACCTCTGTTTGACAATAGGAAAACACCATTAGATAGCAGTTGATTGCATCTGTACCGAAATCTGACAGTTTTTCACTTTTAATGTGGCAGCATACAATTTTTGACACTGTGCTTTCCTTTATGGTTACCCGTCCTCACTCAGCAATGCGACTCTCAGTTGCATCAATGTAAAGTGAACTTCATGTCAAAGCAAAATGGGTCTGGTGAGATGTAGGATTCTTAACACCAAATCAATTGAGGCTATAGCTGCTTATTCTGAGTGGCTATGCAGGAAAGCAAACACATTGAATGTGCTTGAATTACAAAATAATGTATTCATTAGTTCTAATCTGCCCAAATTAGCAGGTACTTTTTCTCATTTAAAAAAAAAACAAAACAATAAAATAGGTGTACATTACAGGCTGGAGTAAACATTGTGGTGCAAAAAGTTCTTTCAATGAACAGATCCTTTTTTTAATGTACTGTACTGTGTGTCTTCTGGTGTTGCACTAAAGTAAGAGCAAATGAGTCCAAACTGTAATGAGGCTTAAACTGAAGTGATTCTCAACATGTAATTTGGATTGGCATCGAGCAGCATGTAATCAACTCAGAACGCTATTTTGAACTGGTATGGAAACCCCAAGCTCGAATGGGCGCACTGCAGAAAAAAACTAAAATAATTGTCCTGGAACTAAAACCAAAGAGCCAGCAAACTCCCAGTGATATATTTGACATTTCTTTTTAAAAAGACACTTCTGGTTATTTAAAACAATAACCTACTGGGCCAGATTAGGACTATGTTGTAAACTAGTGCTGGTGTAGTAGTAGTAGAGTGCTATAGGAACGCCTCTTCCCCTCATTCCAATATGTAATTGTTCCTAATACACCCATGTGTATCAATAGCCTGGGGTGGTCTTGTGAACCAGCTGACATGTGTACAATAAATGAAGACTGTATGTCTCTGAATGTTCCAGTTTTCTTCAACCTGGGCTACAATGCAAACATCTATCCTATTTAAATGGTTAAGTGAATATTCTACTGTGTCAGTGAGTTGTTAAGGCCTCTGGAATTCTAACCTCTATCCTGCTGACCACAAGGCACCAACTAAGCTTCCACATGCCAATCCACTTCCTGCTGGCCTAGACATGTAAACTACTGGGCTCTCAGCTCGTACATTTTACTCAGGGTTCGCTTCTTGATTAGTTTGTCGCTTTCTTGCTTTGTTATGTGTTGTGGTGTGGGTCATCTTTGGCTTCTCAAGCATATAACTTTTAAAAGAATGTGTAAAATGCAATGCAGTGGCTCAGGTCATCTTTTATAGAACTCATTTTATTGTGCATAACAAAATGTTTGAACTAAAATTGGGAACTGATCTTTGTCAAGTCAAAGTTGTCTGTTGGACCCTGGATTCACCATAAACAAGGGCAACATTGTGACTAGTTGTACGATTCTGCTTAGTTTGTGCAGGTGAACTGAGCTTAGGTTAGGGGTCTAATTACATTCACATATTAACAGTAGGTCTAAAATTGGTCCTTTTTTTTAACAAACTAATAGATAAAAAAAATAGTATATTGAAGTACTGCTTTCTTGATTTGAAACGTTCATAATTACTGATTAGAATAACTTTGTATTCCCTAACAAAGTAATAGATATACAACAAACAGCTTTATGTACTTAACTAAAAGGTGCATATATGAAAAAAAAAGCAATGCATGCATAAACCAACCTTATTTCCTTACCTGGGATTTCATCTGTATTTCCTCCACTGCTAGTTTTAAACCGGTCACCTTCCACCTTAATATTGGGGCACAACGCATCTGAGAACAGTAAATGAAGAGAAAAGAAAAGTTTCAATAACCCACCACTGGATCTTTTAAAATGTGATAGGAATTTGATTTAATTTCAACATCTCTCTTGTTGTTTAGTGATTCTCAAGACATTTAAGTATGTACTGCTTATATCTAGAAACTAGAACAATTATGACAAATAAATTTAACCTTTCTATTTTAGGTTGAAATTTGACTTAAACACAAATCGTCTTATTATGTCAGCAGAACTTTAATGCAAATAATAAACTATTATTATATACAGTGGCTCTCAAAAGTATTCACTACATCATGAAGATGAAGGAACATTCAAAGCAAATCCGGAATAAGGTTTCTTACCCGGATCAGGTGGGAGAACATTCACAATCACGAAAAAAGGGTGAAGGAGAATTCGTCCTACACGGGAGTTACAGGTCGTCCCCACGGCTGAGCTGGGAGACACTGTGCATACAATGGAGACACTGTGCATACAACAACAATAGCCCGGGTGCTTCACAAAACTGGCCTTTATAGGAGAGGGGGGGCGTTCTGGGCTTAGCCCTGTGTCTTCACAAAACTGAGGTAATGGGCCTGGAATTTGGTTAAGGTTTGAAGCAAAAACAAAATCTCAAACCGTTTTTCTTCCGAGACCTCCGAACGCATCTAACACAGGACCAAGCACTACATGGCCAAAGATGTCGCAGTAAGATGCATCCTCTACTTTCAGCCATCACCTGGCATGTGAAGAGGCTTCAGAGGGAGTATAATGGATGTCCAAAAGTGGCAAAGTCTGGAGGACACCTGCTCAGAGGGGAAAATGGATGTAGCAAGTATAGAGAAATTCTGGAGGAAAACCTGCTGAAGTCTGCAAGAGACCTGGGACTTGGGAGAAGATTCATCTTCCAGCAGAATAATGACCCCAAACATACAGCTAAAACCACACTGGAGTGGCTTAAAAACAAAAAGGTCAATGTCCTGGAGTGGCCCAGTCAAAGCCCGGACCTCAATCCAATTGAGAGTATGTGGAAAGAGTTGAAAATTGCTGTTCACCAAAGGTCTCCATTCAACTTGACTGAGCTTGAGCAATTTTGCAAAGAAGAATGGGCAAAAATTGCAGTGTCCAGATGTGCAAAGCTGGTAGAAACTTATCCAACTACACCCATGGCTGTAATTGCTGCCAAAGGTGCCTCTACCAAATATTGACTCAAGGGGGTGAATACTTATGCAATCAATTATTTTCTGTTTTGTATTTGCAATTAATTTAGAACAATTTGTAGATTTTATTTTTTACTTTGACATGATGGACTTTTTTGTGTTGATCAGTGGCAAATCCATTTTGATTCCATGTTGTAACACAATAAAATGTGAAAAATTCCAAGGGGGGTGAATCCTTTTGAGAGCCACTGTACATATTATGTGCAGTGTACAGTATTTACAGGGTCAGGTAGTCTCCCCTGCTGACTTATGACAGTGGGATGGGGCACACCAACTATAAAGTCCTAACTTTAGCAAAATGGAAAAATACAATATTTGATACCAGATCTGAACTGTCAAGTGTTGACTAAAAATGCAAGACGACTCGTTGAAATCTGTAACATTCTATAGTGCATCACATTTAAACATGTTACAGACTATGTTAACCTAATCTGTTAGAAACTGTTTCAAACTAGTCCTTTGTGCTGTTCTGTTTTCACACAGTGTCTCCACTCCTACACACATCTTGATTAGACACCTGCCAACTTTGGCTCTCTGCCCAGAGCCCAAGATACGAGAGACTGCAAATGTCTTGTTTAGCTAGTTACACATGCTTTAAAACTTTAACATTGAAGTAAAGAAACTTATAATCAAATACATAATTAAAATTTTATGCAGAATGTCTTCAACTACAATGTCAAAATGTAAAAAAAGCAGATAATGTTTAATACAAAATATGTATTTAGTTCAAACATGATGTATACTGTACTATTATTGATAAACATATATTTAAGTTGTTTTATTAATATGCAGCTCTAATCAAATGAAATTTGTGAAAAATAAAATGAAAAATGATAAAGAAATAAAAATTATTTCACAGGACTCTATATATAACCAAACGGACCACACATCAAATCTTTTGTGCAAATCCATTGAACGGGGTCAAAGTTATGAAAGTATAGATTTTTTTTTTCTTAACATTAAACTGCCTACTCAAGCTTAATTCTAGTGGCACTAGCACTGGGCAAAACCTTGTGCTTTTTATTAAATATTCTTACGCCAATAAAGGGACCACAAAAGTAGTTTCATTTATAGCTTTGAACTACACACTAAATTAAGCTGAGCAAATTGATTTAATTGAAACATGCAAAAGTAAGTAAATATGTATTTTGATGCAATTTTACATCGCTATTGAAATGATCCACCAGGAAGGAGAGTTGAGACGGCAATTCATTTTTTTTTTTTTTCTGTGAGTGCAAGACACTGTTGTTTCCGTAGAACAGGAGTAAAAAAAATAAATAATGCCATCTCAGATTTCAATAATTTTTCAAGGTCTGTGTCAGAAAGGGGTGGATAGTGTGCAGAAGTGTCTTTTTGTGTTTTTCTGTAGTGTTTACAAACTGCTAAAAATGCATTATTTGAAATGACAAAGTCGGGGTGAGTGAATATAAAGACAGCAATATTTTTTGTTATTTTTTTTCATTGGTATTTATGTCTGTTTTACTATCTTCTAGTTTTCGTTGGTAAGTCTCTCAGACTGTCATGTGTTTACCGTCAGTGCTCCCATCACAGGTTCCACTCATGGAAAAATGAGAAAGACCGTTTTGTACCAGAAAAAAAACAATATAAGCACAAACGTCTGGTATAACAATATAATTTCCAAACAGCATTACATTTACAATAACATGCATACAGCTTATACTGCTATTTAGGTTAAACTACAGTATTGGAAAACTACACTCACAGTACAGCTCTGTACTGTGCTGTATTTAAATGGTGCTTCAAGCAGTAAAAACACATTAAAACAAAAACAGCAACCAGCTTGTAACACTGAAACCTAAAGTAATGAAAAGACGGTATCATAAACACAATATAAAATATGAGTGCATGAAACGAGCTGTACTGTCTGCTGGCACTTGTTTTTAAGAAATTAAATATCGATAACAGTACAGTACAATGGATTCCCCAGATGCATTATTTTAAAATTGTAACACATTTGAATTAGAAATATGTTACAAACCTGCTCTGTACAACATTGTTATAAAAACACATGTTATTTAATATTTTTTTGCTCATCGTGTATCTATAATATTGAATAGTAGGTGTCAGTTTTAGTGTCAGCAGCATACTCTCCATACCGTATGTTTCTGTTTACAGTAAACGTTTGAAGCATTGATATCCTGGCCAGGTTTTTTTGGCACATTTTCTGGTGTTCGTTGACTGTTACTTCCAGACGTGTCTCCAAATGTATGAGCTGGAAGAGTTAGTTTACACCGATGACAGTCGCAGATTTGTGCCCCTGTAATTTAATGACCTTTGATTTTACAGTGCATACCGTCCAGCCTTGCCCGGCACTGACAGGCAGACACCCAACACCTGTGGTATTAGTTGATATTGGCAGCCCAAGTGACACCTCTCTACTTGTGGCCTCTGCATCCCATGGGATCACTTAGCTGTACTGATCATGCACAGAAGGAGAGTATTCCACTGAGGCATCACAAGCTGGTTAAGATTCCTTTCTTAGCTGGAGGAGACATGCTTGAATTAGAAAGTATGAGCCGAAGTCTTGACCTTGTTATCAATACAGCATTTTTTAATTTACTTTAGCATTTTTTTTTAGAGCAGTTGTTGATTTCCTTATAAAATAATTATTTTCAAAAAATGAAATTAAATAAAATACAAAGCACTTATTGCAGTTGCAACATCTTTAGCTAGATTTGTTTGGTGGTGGTCTCTCTCATGTTATCTTTCTGACTGCCCGTTTTAACACTGAATAATGTTCTTTAATATTGTGATAAATCACTGGTCATGGTAATGGCTGTATGGATCTAGGGCTCAGTAAAATATATATTCTGACTTCCTGACAAATACCGTCGGGGTGCCAATTGGGCTGTATTCTGTCATTGTTGGCTGGTCCATATGTGTGTGATGGGTTTCAGTGGAGATCAGATTACAGGGTTTTGATTTGGTTTGTTTTTTACCAGCAGCTGTAAGCAGAGGATTTGTCAGTAGCTCCTGGATTAGGTTCAATGATTTCAATCAAGTGCACTTAACACCTGGCATGTGTAATGACTTGCAGTATTAGGGTAAAAATGAAATTGTTCTGGTAATGCATATGCAATGCCACTGGCATTTACATGGTACTACAAAGGCAGGCAGGTCTATCATTTTTGTAGAAACACAGTGTCTGGTCTGCATTTATATGTTACCAAATGTATTTAATTAACCATAATGGAACCCTTGAGATATACATCTCATTTCGAGGGGGTCCTGGCTGTTTCAAGGGGGTCCTGTTTACATGGAAGGCATTAAAAAAAAACTTTACATTTTAAAACAATTGGGATTTTGTTGAAACATGTACTGCTGCATACAGACCACATAGGATGTAGACGTGTTAAAGGAATGCATTTCTTGCAGATACTGCGTTCTGTAAATCTTAACAGAGGGATTGACGCAAAAACGGTCATTTTCTAATGAAGTTCACGGAGCAGATCCAATATGCTCTAAAAATACAAATGTGAATAAGCGAGTCTTGCACTGAGGGCATGAAGTACTGAATGTCTCTGCGACGAACAATTAAAATGGATTAATAACACACCGTAGAGAAACCTTATGGTATATATTGCATAGCAATCTGTCTGCTGGGCAACAGGCAACCAACAAAAGCTTGATAGTAGTATAGTTCTGTAAAAACGAAACTCACAAGCAACTGTTAATTTTTCATCTGATGACAAAGTTGGAAGAATTCTCATTATCGTTAATTTAATATGTACTTAATATTTCTAAATAAGTTAAAGCAAACTTTCTGCTGTTGAATAATGAATGCCCATAACACACACACACACAAAAAAAGATGTAAATACATAAATGTATGTATTTTTGTTCTGAGCATTATATAATGCAGGCATGGTGGGCCCTAAATCAGCTGGAAGCTCTACACTATAGCGCAATTAGCATATAGGTTAATCCAGCCCTCTAGTGGTGTTGTGAAAAGACAGATTTCATGGATATAATATAATTTTGAGTGCTCAATGGGTATGCTTAGTCAAATAGATGAGGAGGTGAGCAATATTTTAGGTGGACTGAATTCAAATGAATATTACAGCCATCAAAAAGCAACTACACTACCTTTCTAGGGAGCAGACACTAATCATCTCAACCATTCACAGGACATTAATTGCCATCACTGTTTAGCACAAGGAGAGGAATATTAGATGTGCTGTTTGCATTTCATATCTATATGTGTGTGTGTGTGTGTGTGTGTGTGTGTGTGTGTTTTCGTCAACCTATCTAAGTGGGGACATAGGCGTGGTTACACATCCACCAAGTGGGGACTCGGTCGCCAATTGGGGACCAAATCCAAGTACCGGTAGTTTTTATTTTTTTTATTTTTTTATTTTCAGAAATGCTTCTTCCTGCTCCAAATGTAGCTAAATGTCACTAATCTATCCTGTGATGGTCACCATGGCGATCACACACTCTTTCATCCTAAGTCACATGAACCGGACCTGAGGTACTGCAAGTTTTTTTGCTTAAATACAAAGAAAAAAATGATGTAGCCTAAATTATGTAGCCTACATGTCTTTCCCTTCGTATCGGAGGTGCTTTGCTGCTTGTGTGACTTTTTGAGTTAAATAAATAAATAATCTTCACATTAAACTTTCTCCAAACTGTACACCTAAGTGTAAGCAAGTACATGTTAGCTTTCTGCAACACTAGCTTCTTTGCATTGCCCCTCCCATGCAGACTGCATCAGTGCTACAGCACTTCAGTGCGAAAGGCAGGTCGCTCTCTGTGCTTTTAGAAAAATGATGGCGCTGCAAACTACAAAAACTCATTGTTGGCAGGCACCCAGACCTCAATGGCTGATCACTTCTCTCAGCTTTTATGTATAAACAGGGCCTGTAATTATCCTTAATTATCTGTTTTTTGGGGGAGGGGTATGTTCCCTGCCCTTTTCTTTTTTTATTCACTGTTATTTATAAATACAGAATGTTTTGGCCTGGAGTTTATACACTGCAGTATGTAAAGCCCCTTTCACACTGGCATGCTCTACCTGGGTAGGAACCTACCTGGGTCGGGACCCGGTGTCATGCGGGTCGGCTACATGATTTCACAGTGCTTTTGATTAAGCAGGGTTGACCTGGGTGACAGATGCAAGTGCATAATGTGCGTATCAGTGCCCCGGAAGCAGCTTGTTACGGACGCTTCCATCCAAGCTTCTCTGGAATTAATCATTGGACCAAATGTTGATGAGCAAACTTTTCTTCATCCCTACTGCGACCTGGCTCATATTGCATCTCAATCAACAAAAATATAGCTAAACAGAAGTGAAACCTTCACGCAGGCGTGGCTGTTTGTTATTATGTCTGCTTACGATCGTCCATCATGCATTTTGTCTCGCTCAGCCCGGGAACAACCCAGGTACAAGGTTTTACACTGGGTGAGCAGAAGCATAGGGATACAATACATCACAATGAGCAAGTAAGAAAACATTTTGAGGTTCTTAAACACTTGACTGATTCTGTTGTTGAACATGGCAAGAACTGGCGATCAGAAGGCATGCTAAAGGCACCAATTCCTCAAATCGAGGTAATTGTGTGGAATTACTTTCTCTGATTTCTGATTATGACAGTGTGTGAGCACCCTCACTGGGGCATGACTGTTTACAATGAGTCATGTTGTTGTACTTGTTATGTACTTGTAGTGTTGTTGTACTTGTTATGTACTTGTTATGTTGTTGTAGTATGTTGTATGTAACTGACTCTGGGGTGGTGTTTTATTGTTGCAGTATGAAGCCGTGTTAATTTAATTCCATGTGCAGCTTAGCCACGCTGTTTTATATCAATAACTGTATATTATAGTAACAGTAACTAAAATCCTAAATATGTAATGTCAAAGAAAAGAAAAGAAACGCTTGCATGTTTGTAGGTACTATTATGCATTGTTACAAATACTGTGTGCGCGAGTGCAGTGTAAAAAAGAAACAAATAACTTAAATAAGGTTTTATATATGATGTTTTAAATATGCAACTATTTAAAGATATATATATATATATATATATATATATATATATATATATATATATATATATATATATATATATATATATATATGTGTGTGTGTGTGTGTGTGTTTGTGTGTATAAAAACAGTACTAAATTGTTTAATTAAGGCTGTTAAACTATGGGCATGGCTGGCTCTTTCAAAGGTTGCCTGTCTGTAAGGGAGAGAATTCAATGGAGAGGACTGACCAGTAAGTCAACCAGTGCTTAATATCACTTAGACCCCGTCACAGACAGCAATCACTTGTCAATAGCCACAGTATTCTCGGATCTGCAATTCCCTCTTTGGCAATATGTACTTTCTTTCTGTATCACTAGGTTATGGAGTTTTTTTAATAGAAGTTTCCTATATGCAAGAAAAATAATAGATTTTTTTTTACATTTTTGCTTTCATTAATTGTAGGGAATAACTATTGGCAGGTTTATACACTATAACGGATGAGTTTGTATGTGTTCACAGTAAACAATTCTGAAAAATATAATTCTCCAACATTTGACATTTCTCATCCAGGGCACTGTAGGGTTACCTTAATTACTGGTTTCTGGCATGTCTGTGGCCTGTCTGCACAATTACTGCCATATATATATATATATTATATACTGTACTGTAGATTCAGGGAACCACTGCCATGTATATACTGTACTGTAGACTCAGGGAACCACTGCCATGTATATATTGTACTGTAGACTCAGGGAACCACTGCCATGTATATATTGTACTGTAGACTCAGGGAACCACTGCCATGTATATATTGTACTGTAGACTCAGGGAACCACTGCCATGTATATATTGTACTGTAGACTCAGGGAACCACTGCCATGTATATATTGTACTGTAGACTCAGGGAACCACTGCCATGTATATATTGTACTGTAGACTCAGGGAACCACTGCCATGTATATATTGTACTGTAGATTCAGGGAACCACTGCCATGTATATATTGTACTGTAGACTCAGGGAACCACTGCCATGTATATACTGTACTGTAGACTCAGGGAACCACTGCCATGTATATATTGTACTGTAGACTCAGGGAACCACTGCCATGTATATACTGTACTGTAGACTCAGGGAACCACTGCCATGCAGATGCAGGGAACCACCTAAATATTTTTTTGACTGTGTTGTAAGTTCTATACTGCACTAGTTCCCTATTGTGAAGGCAACAAGGACTGGTTGCACATTAACTAGTCAATGAAAGGGAAAATTCTGGGAGTAAAAAAGTATTCTAGGAGTAAAAAGTTATTTTGGGAGTAAAACAAAGTTTCTCTAGGGTTAAAGGGCAGTCACACGTCAATCCCTACTGCCACACCAGCAACCACATTGAAAAGACCGCTCTTCAGAATAGACATGAAACAAACCTAAATGTGTCGTGTGAACAAGGAATAATAACAAGGATGTATTCCTGACCCAACATATTTCTAAGAAGCTTCCCCATTCAAAGACAGGGCAGGACCCTTTTCAAGTGTAGAGTACAGCTAAAAGGACGACCCTGCATGCATATTTTTTTAAATGGCACTATGGTTTACTTTGTATTTTTTTCCTAGTCCCTTCTAAAAAGAGTGGTCCCTGTCATTGTGGCTGAGGCGTATCATTTTTCAAACATTTTAATGTAAATTGCTTCGGGTGAATCTTTAACGACTGTACTTGAGGAGAAGTATAAAAGTCCCACCCAGGTCTAAGCATATTTGATATGTGACTCTGTAATATTGAACCATTTACAGATGGTTGGGCATTTGACAAATGTGTCTGTTGTAGAATACAGCTGCAATCGTCTGTTACTATGACAATCCACAAATCAATTGTTTTATTAGATTCACTGTAAGGACAAGATGTTTCTAAATACGTGTTACCTTGTGATAGCAGCTTGAGAGAGTACCTGGCAGAAGTCTTCATGACAAGTACTGCACCTAGAATGTATCACACTGTAGGGTTAGTTAATGCCCAGGAAAAATTGTTATGGTTCAGTACCACCGTGTGTTTATAGCCAGCATGTGCTGTTATAAGAAGGGCTTATGCCTGTGATACATGATCTAGAGAAGTAAACGGGATAATGAGAAATGTGCATTTCATTACTACTCTGAAAGAGATTAGCAAACCGGTACTTCAGTAGCAAAAAATAAACATGTGTAAACTCCTATACACTTATGAATGCATTTCTGACAGATTACTGTCGACACCACATTCATTATGGGAAAGGGTGTAGCAACTTTTACAAGGGATATTCTACCACAAAGTTTCTAGATTTGTTTTAAACATATACTGAAGCATCCAAGTTAACTTTTTTTTTTTTTTTTTTTTTTTGAGAGTGGTAAATAGCTATGTTTTACATGTCAATGCAGTTACAGATGAATTCAAATGAAAAAATCTTAGAGTTTATAATCTAATATTCTTGGTATATACCTTATATAAAGTATTCAAGGTAATGATGCTGAAATTCAGATATACAGTGCCTATAGAAAGTCTACACCCCCTCAAAGTTTTTTCACATTTTGTTGTGTCAGTGCCTCAGAGTTTCATACATTTAAATGATGATTTTTTTTTCCACTTATCTACTCATCATACTCCACAATGTTAAGGGGAAAAAAGTTTTTATTGAGAAAAAAATTATATCTAAAAAATACAAAACTGAAAGATCATAATTGGATAAGTCTCCACCCCCCAGTTAATACTTGGTGGAAGCACCTTTGGCAGCAATTACAGCTGTGAGTCTGTTGGGATAGGTCTCTACCAACTTTGCACATCTAGATTTGGCAATATTTGAGCATTCTTCTTTACAAAACTTTTCCAGCTCTGTCAAGTTCTTTGGGGAGCATTGATGGGCAACAATATTCAAGTCACGCCACAAATTTTCGGTTGGATTTAGGTCAGGGCTCTGACTGGGCCACTCAAGGACATTTACGTTTTTGTTCCTTAGCCACTCCAATGTAGCTTTGACTGTGTGCTTTGGGTCGTTGTCATGCTGCAAGGTGAACTTCTGTCCCAGTTTCAGCTTTCTTGCAGAAGGCAGCAGGTTTTCCTTAAGGACTTCTCTGTACTTTGCTCCATTCATTTCCCTTTCTATCCTGACAAGTGTCCCAGGCCCTGCTGATGAGAAACATCCCCATAACATGATGCTGCTACCACCTTGCTTCACAGTTGGGTGATGTGCTGTGTTGGGTTTGCACCAAACATAATGCTTTGCATTTAGGCCAAAAAGTTCCATTTTAGTTTCGTCAGACCACAAAACTTTTTGCCACATGGCTACAGAATCTCCTGAGTGTTTTTTGCATACTTCAAACAGGATTCAAGGTGGGCTTTCTTGAGTAATGGCTTCCTTCTTGCCACCCTACCATACAGGCTAGATGTGTGGAGTGCTTGGGATATTGTTGTCACATGCACACTTTGACCAGTCTTGGCCATAAAAGTCTGTAGCTCTTGCAAAGTTGCCATTGGCCTCTTGATAGCCTCTCTGATCAGTCTCCTTCTTGTTTGGTCATCCAGTTTGGTGGGATGGCCTGATCTTGGCAGGGTCTTCATGGTGCCATACACCTTCCACTTCTTAATAATCGTCTTGACCATGCTCCAAGGGATATTCAAGGCCTTTGATATTTTGTTATACCCATCCCCTGATCTGTGCCTTTCAACAACTTTGTCCCGGAGTTCTTTTTAAAGCGCCTTGGTGCTCATGGTTGAGTCTTTGCTTTGAAATGCACTACCCAGCAGAGGGAACCTACAGGAACTGCTGAATTTATCCTGAAATCATGTGAATCACTACAATTTAACACAGGTGGAGGCCACTTAACTTGATGTGTGATTTTGAAGGCGATTGGTTACACCTGAGCTCATTTAGGATTGCTATTACAAGGGGGGTGGTCACTTATCCAACCAAGCTATTTCAGTTTTTATTTTTAATAAATTTTACAGAATTTTACAGCCCTTTCGAACCATTCCGTGGACCTCTGAGTGTGTGGGCCCGTGTGCTGTTGTACCTGCTGCACCTGCTATTGCTCCATCACTAATTTTAATGCATAATGCTATAAGGCTATAAGGCAACAAAAGATGAACATTTTGAAAGGGGCTGTAGACTTTCTATATGTACTGTATGTTCAAAGAAGGACTAATGAGTAAATTACAAGTCACTGAGGGGGTCAAGGGATGCTTGTACTGTAGATTGTATTTGCATCACTAGGAACTTCAAGTGAGAGGGGATGTTCTGTCAACTTTAACTTGGAGCTGGTTTAACCAGTGGAAGCAGAGTCTTTACCACTATACTAAAGAGCTGGGCTCGTCTGCACTCTTTCTTCTCATCTCATCTCATCTCACCAACATGGGGGCTCCCGAGTGGCGCATCCAGTAAAGGTGCTCCACGTGGAGTGCAGGATGTCTGCAGATCACTCATTGCCAACCGTGACCGGGGGTTCCTAGGGGGCAGCGTACAATTGGCCGAGCTCCACCCGGGTAGGGAAGGATTAAGTCAGCAGGGCAATCCATGGTATACTGCGCACCAGCGACCCCTGTGGCTGATAGGGCGCCTGCGGGTCTGCAGTGGAGCCATTCAGATCTGTGCTGTCCTCTGGCATTACAGGTCTGGAGGCTTCGCTGTGGATCTGCAGTGTGAAAAAT
This sequence comes from Polyodon spathula, assembly GCF_017654505.1. Lineage (NCBI taxonomy): Eukaryota > Metazoa > Chordata > Actinopteri > Acipenseriformes > Polyodontidae > Polyodon > Polyodon spathula. The sequence continues at coordinate 95,584,793 of NC_054536.1, forward strand.
GACAGATTGGCAGGAACACAATTTGGAGGACCAATGTTTCAGCCTCTGCTCTTCGAGTCGCCGGGGGGTTGCAGTGGTAATCGGGATAAAAGTTTGAATTGGGCACTCCAAATTGGAGAAAACTGGAGTAAAAACCATTGACGATGACTAAATAAAATAAAGATAAAAACACTCTCCTTGGTTTTGATATAGCTCACTTCATGCAGTGCAAAGCACTTTACAAAGAAAATACATTTAAAATAAACATGTGTACTAAAGGAGAGAATTTAAAAATAATTAAGAATTAGAAAAGTGATCAAAAAAACAATGTAATACAAGTAAAAGAAAACATTCATTTTAACCATTAGAGGCAGCAGAAACAAAACACATTAAAAGTACATTGAATTTAAAAAGGCTATGTTGTAAAAATGTGTCTTAAGTCTTGCTTTAAAAATTGGCACTGAGGGTGCATCTCTGACGGACAATGGCAGTGAGACAAGGAATGAAATGATTTAACTTTACCAATGTTTTTCAGATGATAAAAAGTCACTTTATTAATTTGTTTAATATGAGATTCAAAGCTTAGCTGAATCAAATCTAAACTCCAAGTTTCTCACCTTGGATTTCAAATTTGAAGTCAGATTACTAAAATCTACTTTTGTCAACACTATCTGTTTCAAAGAACCTATTAATAAGACCTGTGTCGTATCTCGGTTTAATGCAAAACATTTTGAGACATTCCTATGGATGTCAGGACTGCCCAGTCCCTGACCACCTTCTGGCACCTCCTCAAGACACACCTCTTCAGACAACACATGTAAAACAACTCTTCGCTTCTGGACAATATAACACTCTGCCTTAATGCACGTTAACTTGTACTTATCTGCTCCCCATTTTACTGTATTTAATCCTGCACTTAACCCAATCTGTGCTATCTTGTATTTGACTTGCACTCATATCTAACCCTAAGGTAACTATCAACACTGTTATCTGCTCTTGACCTGCCTCGATTTCAAATCATACAATGTTTTGTATTTGCTCTTATTAGGGCTGAAGTCTGTATTTTGTATCTTGATCTTAATTGTACTGTAATTCTTGATATGTGTTTTGTGTATACAACTGTAAGTCGCCCTGGGTAAGGGTGTCTGCTAAGAAAAAATAAATAAATAATAATAATAATAATAATAATAATATAATAATAATAATAATAATAATAATAATAATAATAATAATTGAAAATAACACAGGACTGAGAATGAAACCCTAAGGGACATCACATATAATATTAACCAGTCTTGACACAGACTCCCCCAAAGAAACACAATACTGTCTGTCGATGAGGTATGAATGACCTCATTTCTTATGATTGAAACCAGTTCAGAACAGTTCCAGAGAGACCCACCCATTCTTTAAGACGATTCATTAAAATTGCATGATCCACAGTATCAAATGCAGAACTCAGTTCTAAAAGAACTATAACAGACATAGCATTTGAACCAGCACAGATAAGGACATAATTTGCAACCCTAACCAGAGCAGTCTCTGTGCGATGATTTGAATGAAACCCTGACTGAAACTTCTCCAATATAGTATTACTATCGAGGGTACTATTAATCTGTTTAAATACCACCTTTTCAAGAACCTTAGCTAAAAAAGGAAGGTTTGAAATAGGTCTATAATTACTCAGAATTGAGCTAAATTTGATTGGTTAAGTAGGGGTTTCAACAAAGCAGCTGGAAGTATCCCTGTTGACAGAACTATTAATTATAGTTAGAGCATCATTGCACAAGTCACTGAACACATCCTTCAGAAATCTAGCTGGTATTGAATCCAAAGAGCAAGTAGCAGATTTCATCTGCATTACTATCAAATTTAGCTCTAGTACACTGATCAAAGAAAATGAGTCCATTACTGATTCAACCAGTCTAACTGGCATGCTTGAATCAGTCATGCTGTGAAAGTTGATCCCTAATATTCTCTATTTTTGTTTGAAAATAGTTCAGAAATTCTTCACACTTAGTAACTGAGGCCTCCGTGTCAATTACAAGGGAGGATGAGGGATTAACTAGCCTATCAAGTGTTGAGAAAAGGACCCCTGGAGTTATTCTTATTTACTTCAATAAGATTAAAGAAATAGGGGCATCTTGCTGACTTTAAAACTTTGTTGTACTTTGATAAAAGTTGTTTCAAATGTCATAATGGATTTGTAATTTTGTAGCTCTCCATTTACGTTCTGCCTTGCGACGGTCTCTTTTCATTTGACAGATGGCATTGTTAATCCAAGGGACAATATGATTTTAAAAAGCCATTTTCGTTCAGTTAAATCTACCAACTAACTGATAAACCTACTATTTCTGAGAACTTTTTAATTTTGAAGAATTAAGAATGTGTTTCTTAACTGTAGGTACCACACTATTTCTCAGTAAGGGAAAAATAGCCTCAAATAAAATTCAAAAATGAACTGAAACAGTAAGCTCTACAATGGAAGAAATATGAACATCTAGCCCTCAAGAGGTGACCATATCTAAAGTATGATCACAATTTTGGGTACGCCCTGTAACATGCTGAATAAAATCAAGGGAATCCAAGCGCCTTACAAATTCCATGGTCGTTGTATCAGATTCATTATCAATATGCAGATTGAAATCCCCAAGCAATAAATGTCATAATTAGCAGATAAGATAGACAGGAGTTCTGCAAATTCAGACAGAAAGGAACAAATGGGTTTTGGAGGGTGACAGAAAATTTCAGTAAGAACTGGAAGTTGACTATTAACCAATACAAATAAAGATTCAAATGTAGAGTACTCCTCAATGTGTTGCTTATAGTTATAATCTTTATGAAATATACTAGCAGGTCCATTCCCACCCCGTTGAGCATGCTTTCTGGAAAAAGGGTTAATTCAAGTGAGAAGCCTCAGTCAGGGAGATATTATCATCCATGCTGAGCCACATTTCAGTTAAAAAGAAAAAGCCAAGATTATAATCTACAGTAAAATCATTGATTAAAGGTGCTTTGTTTGAGCGAGACAAAGCTTTAAATAAGGCTAGGCATAGAATAACTCAGTCAGCTGAGGGGGTTTAGGAGTGGCGATCGGGCCAATAACAAGATTTTTAAGCTTGGCTCTTGAGACTTTATTATTTTGCCTAAAGCAATGATGGCCAGGTTTGAATTTGATAGTCTCTATAAACTGTATACATGGTTGTATAGCTATCTCAGACTATACTTAATTAGGGCAGTTAGTTTGTACACTACAATCTGTAAAATTAAAACCAGGAGGACCCTCACTGCTGACTACATCTGTAGGACAAATACTTAATGAAACTAAATCACGTGGCTGAAATGTAACATGTCAAAATGTTTTTTCTAAGTAGTTCTCTATATTTTCTACTAATGTGATAGAACCCCTCCTGTTGGGATGCAGACCATCTTTCCAGAAGAATCCCGGTCTTTCCTAAAAACTGTCCCAATTATCAATGAAACACCAATTCTCTGAGGCACACCACTTATCAATGAAACCCTGATTCTCTGAGGCACACCACTTATCAATGAAACCCTGATTCTCTGAGGCACACCACTTATCAATGAAACCCTGATTCTCTGAGGCACACCACTTATCAATGAAACCCTGATTCTCTGAGGCACACCACTTATCAATGAAACCCTGATTCTCTGAGGCACACCACTTATCAATGAAACCCTGATTCTCTGAGGCACACCACTTATCAATGAAACCCTGATTCTCTGAGGCACACCACTTATCAATGAAACCCTGATTCTCTGAGGCACACCACTTATCAATGAAACCCTGATTCTCTGAGGCACACCACTTATCAATGAAACCCTGATTCTCTGAGGCACACCACTTATCAATGAAACCCTGATTCTCTGAGGCACACCACTTATCAATGAAACCCTGATTCTCTGAGGCACACCACTTATCAATGAAACACCAATTCTCTGAGGCACACCACTTATCAATGAAACCCTGATTCTCTGAGGCACACCACTTATCAATGAAACCATGATTCTCTGAGGCACAATTAATTTGCAATTTAATTCAAGTGCAAATTAATTTCTTATAAATTATGACAATCAACACATATTCGCTTTAAAATTCCCACGCAAACAAAATGCAAGAAGCATTGCTCGTTAAGATATTAACATTATTTTGTAAATCAACATAATTTCAGAAACCACATTAGCATGAATATTTAATAACAAGATAGGCATAACAACCTCATAATGTTTTGTTGATTAACATCGGAGTTATCATTTACAATATTTTGAAAATCCTGCCAATAGTATTGACAGTGCTGTGCAAATGATACAGGTGACTTCACAAGACTTTTCTATTGTCACCAATACATTTTATAAGAAATTTAAAACAGGTAGCTCCTTGAACAGCCTTGTATTATGTTTGCAGTTGACTGTAAATCAGGCAGAAACCCTATTTTTAAAGTTGTAATAGAAGCCTCTGGAGCCAGCCCCAAGAGATATCTCATAAGCACTGTATTTACTACTTCTACCAGGGGTTCAGGCATCCTCAGCTACATCTATCTATAGCCAAGAATGTAAACTGGATCATTTGGTCTACTCAAGTGTCATCAGTTTTTGTTGATCCATTGGCAGGTAAGAAATGCCTCCTTTACCTTGTTTTATTATTTGTTATTTGGGGGAGAAATCAAATTATGTATCCCTTTCCTCTCTCAAAACTTAAATAAACATACTGTAAAAACAGTTTTCCCATAATAAACAAGGGATACATTATGAGGCAGGTGAACAACATAACACAAAGCACCAAACAAATTACTCACAATGAATTATTCGTATGAAAATAATGTTAAACTATCTCTCCTTCAAAGCCTAACATGTGTCACAGAGCCATGCAGGGCATTGATTCTCAGTTTTATCCAAGAAAATAAACAGGGATCGGGGATTCTCTTCAGAGGAGCTGGAACAAAGATCTAAAATGGGATCAGGGTCACTAGTTTGCCTGCACACACTGATGGCTGAAATTTACATACAAGAACACAAAATAATTTTAAGAGCCCGGACCCAGGCATGTTGAGAAGTACAAGATGAAAGTCTGGAAATCAAAAGTAATCCACATCGTGCGGTTATTCTTTCTGTTTTGATATGAATGTAAGAAAGGCCAAGCATACTCACTCTCACACAGCCTTCTCCTCAGCTTCTCTCTTATCTTGTCAATGGCATTGAAGTCTGACACGTAGAAAACATGAGCAGACTTGGGCTGGGATGCAATCTCCTCCAGTTCCTCCTTCAGTGCTTCTCCAATGCCAACTGCAAACATCCTTATCCCAGCCTGATGCGCTGCCTTAGATGGCTCCAGAACAAAATCCTGACTCCTGCCATCTGTCATCAAGATGGCAACTTTCTTGATGCCTAGTGCACTGGACCTGGCGCCCGCAGCCTCTGTGAAGCTTCGAGTGGTTAAATAACGGATTGCTTCTCCTGTGAAGGTGTTTCCTCCTACATATCTAATGTTGCCAGCTGCTCTTTTGATGTCCCCTACAGTCCTGTACCTGCCAAGGTCAAACTCAGTAGTGGGCCTGTCACTGTAGCGAACCACACCTACTCTGGTCTTTTCCGGTCCAATGTCAAAGGTTTCCACTAGGTTGGCCACCCACTGCCGCACCTTTTCGAAGTTCTGTTTGCCCACGCTGGACGAGGTGTCCAGGATGAAGACCAAGTCATAATGGACATTTTTACAACCTGGACAAAAACCGAGAAAATATGTATCAGCACTACAGCATCATTTGCAGATCAAACCATTTATCCATCCTACGTAACAACCAAAACATACATTATTTATACTTTTATTCTCAACAAATAGATGTTTTGGTATGAGTACCTTTTAAACCAAACATAAGCATTAGAAAATATAAGCTCACAAGTCTGTGCATTTGCAATGGCTGAACAGTGACTCCAGTGGTGGGTTGACCATCCATTCTTGTGGTGTATTGCAAATTGTATTTCAAACTGGGGGATGCGGACTGTATCCTAGTGGAGCGTTAGAAGGTTCAGGATTTTATTATAGTGCACATCTTAACCAAGGCTATACGGTAGAATGGGCGGAAAATTTATTTGGGCTTTATTGGCGGCTTTGATTGGATCTCCAATAATACTTCCACCAATCGTAGGGTTGCATACTGTGCTCATAGCGAACCCGCCCTCTGTCAGACTGGTATACAAGAACCAGTTAAAGAAGAACTGGACAAGAGGAATAATGTGTCAGATATCAAAGTGGACATGAGAGTGGCAGTGATGAAGCATATTTGCTTGAAAACCTTAAAAGTAGACCCGACATTTCCATTAATGAATTGAAAAACATCTGGAATTGACGATCAGAAACTGTTTTAAAAAAATGTGTAACAAAATGGTTGATTGTTATTGTAGATATGACTATTAGTGCAAGCATCGTGCAGGTATCGCAAAGTCCAGAAACAAAACACAACGCTAAAATAAATTAGTTTTGTACCATATAAAACTGAGGTGATTTTGCCAGTGCTTGCTAGTCTATTAACCAGTGTGAAATGATTTTGAAGCAAATAAAAGCATTTTCATTTTGGCTTTATTGTTAAAGGTTTCACACGTGGCTATACTGCTCTACATTTACTGCATGGTAGTGCTGTGTGAACCATAGCGAAGTTCTAAAACTGAGATAACAAATGCTTACTGTTTAATGGTACCTTAAACTTAAGGGCATAGAAGAACAATACATACTATAACTGATTAGAAGGCTTTCTTTGTTGTTCTCCAAGTTACTGCTGTGACATTGTAGAGTTACTGTACACGAGATATTGTTTTAGCAGAAATATTTCATTCAGTAAACATTAATTTGAATGTTTTTGGAATTAAAAGTATAAATGCAAAACCGTGTGACATTTTCTTTTTGTGAACATGCCGTGAAAATATCCCCCAAGGAAGCAAATATGTCGAATTTAATACCAGCCAAAATTTCCTGTTATACAGTATATATTAACTTAACAAATCTTTCTGCTGACACCTCCAGACATGTCAAAGTTTGTAGATGGTGCTGTGCATCTGACTGGTGCCTTTTAAGCCTGCATGTTTTTGGATAAAGTCGGCTGCTATCTGGTAATGCATCTTGTTTGTCAGCTCACTGCATGGTGTGCAAGTAAGGAAGCATTGGTCACAATCGATAAACTACAATTTGCTGTGTTAAGTTAAGTTTGATCTTATTACAATGGATCAGTGACTGGTTTATGTAAAAGCAAAAATAAATAAATCAGTGACATACAGAGAAGCCACAGGCATGCTGGATTATTTTTCCAGTATAAGTTTGAGTGGCGGAGGATGTCTGTGCATTTGCAGCATGCTTGTTGAATTACACATGCCCTTTAGTAGTGAATAGTTGCTACACCAGTTCTACAGAATTAAAAAAAATGCAGTTTTCTTCTGTGGGCAGGGAAATTTGATTCAGTTTGGCCAAGGTCAACACCACAATCAAGTGTACTTTTGTATTAAGGCTTGGATGGCATGGTGGAAGCTCAGGTCCATTCTGCCTGTTACATACTGGTCTGAGATGTACGGTATATGGTTTTGCCCTGTGACCTTCAAGGTCAAAGTTGACTGTGCTAATGACTGAGCCATTGGCAACCTGTAAAAGAAAGTGATGAAAGAGAAACAGCTGAAGAGAGCAGAAGCATTTCAAAATTTTCTCTCAAGGTTCTCATGTGCTGATCTCAATTTATTCCTATAGCTACAATTTCAGTAAACTTTTCTTCTATACTGACTCAAGTTTAAAGGTAGCAATCATTTAAAATGCCCAATTCAAGCGATCAAGAGAAATAAATATTAATGGGTGACCATTGTCCTCAAGCCACTGTTCATTTTAACATATGTTACTCTAGGGCAGTATTGTGCAAACTTTTTAAATGCTGCCACCTTTTTAACATATATTTTTTCGTGCCCCCCCCCCCCCACCATTCCCCCATATTAAAACGTTTGACCTGTGTTTTTTTTTCCCAGTTTCATGTAAATCGTTATTTTTTCCTTAATCACAAAAAGTCCAGACTTAGCTAAATACCCGTATCACAAATTCAACATTTAAAATCAGTCTAGAAATCTTTTATTTTTGTTTTTTCACTTAGCGAGTCAACATTTATCTGACATGTTAAACCTGGGTTTCTAACAAATAAATCAGTGAATTTAAGTATTTTGGTTACACTGGGCAAATCAACATTTAGCTAACATTTCTAGCAAATAAATCAGTAAAAAAAAAATACATGTAACCTAAATCTTTTTTTTTAAGTTTGTTTAAACTTTTACCTGACAGATAAGTCTGAAAAATATTATCGTTCAGCAATTAAATATTGGGTTTTCACAAAATAAAGTCTGCAAACCGGGAGCGAAGTGAAGGACACGAGTACAGTTACGTAGCTAGTCATGAAAACAAAAGGCTGTCCTTTTGCTCCTTTTGTGGAGATGAAATAAAATAAATAAAACACAAAAGAGAACGGGTACACCACATACTAAACAAGGAAACAGTTCAGAGGATATCACCAGCTTGTTAAAACAGCTAATGTGATTATTATTATTGGTCAACATTACTAAAACAAATAAGCTTCATTTTACAGAAATATGAAACCAGTGTGTGGCGCTCCCCATCACTTTGACCAAAATTATGCTATTTCTGCCACTGGATTCATTCTTTCTTCAAAACACCTCATCGCTCTCAAGTCATCAAACTCAAACAAAAAATTCAACGACGGAGAATATGAGCTGTCTCTGGAATGAGGAAAGCTTTTGCCTACAGTACAGACTTCACAGAGATGTTGAACTGTGCTGCTGCACAGCTAACTTCTACAGAGAGGACGACCATGTTAAGAAGATATTGTTTTAAACATTGCACCAACAGAATAAGTATCAAACTTATATTGTGTGTTTACAAGTAAATGAACTGAAACTATGCTATTGATATCGTCACATGCGTCCTTAGCCATGTGGAAGCTGGTGCATGTATACGTAATGCGTGATGAACTATTAAGACTGCTTCACTAATGCAGAGCTCTATGACAAGAGAGCACATCAAAGATTTATTATGAACATTTAACAATGCATTACTTTTCCTTGAATGTTTTATTTTGTTTCTTCTTTATACATATGTTTTTAACTATGAAGCCGAACCTTTATTCTTCTTCCTTTGAGAATATGAATAAATGTAATAATAATTTGGATTGTTAGGTTTATTTTTGTCTTGTAACAAATACACATTTATAATTGATTTGAAATACTTAAACATACATAAAACTAATGTGTAATCTCTTTACATCATGAATCTAGGGATAATTAACCCAGAATCGTAAGTTCTTATTGAGGTTTTGTGTTTATTATAATTAATAAAAATTTAAATCCGGTGTGCATAGTTCTTTAACAGAGCTACGCTTACACTCAGACGTTTAAGAATGTGTTTGTTAACATTCATGTATTTAGCTAAAGCTGGACTTTTTTGTTTTTAAATCTAGGAAAAAAAAATACTCGATTTACATTAAATCTGGGAAAAATGGCTGCTAAAACATTAGTGTTTCTTTTTACACTTGTCCCCACTGTTCATTGCAGTTTCACTGACACACTCGTCACTTCAAACATAATTTCTCTGGTTGTACAAGTAGTAAACTGATCGACAACAACTCATTTGAAAGCTAAGAACTTGGCCTAATAATCTGTCATTTATGTATTTATTGAAAATTGTCTATGCTTTTTTTACAGAACTGCCCCTTTAGTCATAGTCTCGCCCCCCTTAGTGACTCTCCACACCCCCCCAGTTTGCTCAATGCTCTAGGGTAGATGTGTCCAACTGAAATGTATCCAAGGTCATATTGTATTCTGATATTCATGAACACGCCATAGTAATGCTCGTCATGAATTCCACTGCTAGAAATACAATTGGTTACCTGCTCTTTGTGCATGTGATGTGTCTCCGGAAAGTCCAAGTGCAAGGAGTATTAGGAAGGGAGAAATCCCAAATTCCATTCCCAATACCATATCTGTCTCTTTCACTGCTTCTTTAGGAAGAGTTTATGGTGACCATCAATCTTCTCTTCTAGGACAAAATCAACAGATGAAGGATACAAAATTAATGAAGGAATTTTTAACTTACAAACAGTTTCCGGGACACAGGCCACAGGCTGTAGCAGGGTTAGGGTTAGCTAAACCCGAATTTGGATGGAAGGAAATATGTGTATGTTTGTAGGAGAGGGGGTCTATGAATTCTTCTGAAACTCTTTCAGTGGGCTGCCAGATTACAGCCCATGTGGGTAATGATTTCGTTAACATCTGAAAGGCTAGCAGTTCCTTCGGGTGTAAATCCTGCTTCTAGTGAACTGGTGTCTCTGATCACAGTAAACACAACACAGAAAGAACCATGATAGCAAGCCAGTTTGATGTACACAATCCAACACATTAACTGCTGCTCCAGCTGTTTACAGTTACATCCATTTGCATCCAAGTGTATAAATAACCTTTGTGGGTTTAATTTGTAAGTGATCATGTTGTTTTTTAACGATTATAAAAGATGCTTATATGGAGAATTATATAAACTTCACTGCTTTAAAAGGAGAGCAGCATATCACTTTAGATTGTCCAATTGCAGATTGTATTCTCTTTACAGAAATAGCACATTGCTCAGACGTGCTTGGGGACAGCTGAAACTACAACAAACGATTATCAAAGATACACATAATGGGATAACAATTATAGTGTGCAAACTGACAGGGTATAAAGTGCTCCCTTGAGAGTAAAGACAGATCTGAGTAAGATAGGTTACAGATTCTTACGCTGGACTTGTAAAACATGATTACACAGTTACTCCCCCCTTGCTATTCATTTCTGAATGCTACAAATTATTTGTTTTCAGAGAAATACATCAACATAGGTTCATTAGAAACTCAATGAACTCCTGCCCCTGCGTCTCTTTGAAAATAATGTCCATTGCGTTCTATTATTTAAATGAGGTTCCCTCTTGAGTACTATACTGACATAATCCAGGCTTCAAGAACAAGTACTTTTAGCTATTGAAATATCTGTGGGTTTGGTGCACAAGTGGGTGGTGATGTGGCATGTGCCACACCCAGCCCCCATAGGCTTCCTTGGTTTTGGATGACACCCATTTACAGCTGGGTTGAGTGGGGAATGTGCATTCTGTCCGTGCCAAAGGAAGGTTTTGAACCCACAAAGACTGTTTTTACTTTGGTCCTGTGCTCTACTTAGCTAGGCATATTTCACTTTAAAAACAAACACATTTGCATATATGTTGCATTCTCAGAACCCCACCGTTTTTTTTTATTTTTATACCCATGCTCAACTGTAGCCTCTCGGGGGCTGTGATCGAGTGTTTTACAAAAGAATGTCAGAATGGACAACATATAACTACTGATGTGCAGCCTGTTCCTGGAGATTACCTATTAGAGAACCATCATTACAATAAGACTCAATGCCAAGACCCTGTCTGGTTAGATGATGTTACAGAATCAGCCTCTGCTGGAGAGTAATATCAATAATGTAAATATTACGTTATGTAACAGTATCTTGGTACCTCTCTACTGTACAGTACCTCTATACTGAGCAAAAATAAATACAATAAATGCAGGTATGAATGTAGTGCCTGCAGTAAGAGTGTCAGTCTGTTCCCATACCAGTGGCCATAGATTATGTTACCAGTGCAGATCTACTCTCCATATATTGGCAGCCTCTTTACAACAAAGTAGGATCTACCTGCAATCCAGGCTGTTAGCCAGAATGAAACATTCTGTCCCCAAGCTGAGATAAAACCACAATCTGTGTAGTTAAAACAGTTATCTAAACATTTTAGTTTGATCACAATTTTGTAAATAATTTGTTTTCTTACAATAAGTAAAATGTTTTCAACAACAGTACACAGCTGTTTACATAGTAATAAGTATACAGTTAGCAATAGTTAATACATTGTAGCTTGTTTCTGAAGAAATCATTTTGGTTTTAGCTGTGAAGGCAACGGTTGGTAAGCTTTAAAGCTGCGAAACCAGAATGCATTATTTACAATTCCCTACTGTAAATGCAATGTCTAAACCATTCATTTAAAAACAGATTAATGCAGAACTTATCCAGTGTATTACTATGGTATGTTTACTTATATCCCCTTTAATTAGTGCCAATAAATCTTTATATAAAAAGGACTTTGCCAGGATCTGGTTGTGACCTCACAGCTTGAGTTGGGTCTAATAGCCTGTCTTGAACATGCTCTGTTCATATCTATTTCACGAGGCAGGAGCCAGGCCTGGGTAAGGGGCTACTAGAATAAAGACTAAGTGCTTGTGACCTAGTAACCGAAGAGGGGTTTCCCCTTGACCACTCGGAGAACTGCCGTCGCTGAGGTGAGGCCAAACTGATTGACCTCCATGGCCGGGAAGGAAGGACTTCCCTCAAGGAGAAAATAAGGAAGGATAGGTGGCTTACTACATCTAGTCGAGAGAAGTCAGACTCGGCTAATGTTCCGAGGCCGCATGGAGAGCAAAGTAAAATTGTCCTTCCAACACATACCAAAAAGACGACAGAGAGAAGGGAGTATAGGCATGACTTTGAAGGCGTCGGAAATGTCTACTTAGCTAACCAGGAACCCCAACCTGGTATTTTGATGGAATGGAGAGCATCAGATTTGGTGATGTAATGAAGAGAAAACTGATCTGATGGAATGAGAGAATTAACCCTTTGTGGTCCTATGTCAGACCAGGTCCGACATTACAATTTTCCCTTTCCAGTCCAATGTCGGACCCTGTCCGACATCATCAAAAAGACGTAAAGCACAGGTCACACGTTTTTTTCTCTGGAAAAAGTCGAGAAAACCTTTCAAAGGATGAGTGAGACCGATAGGAGCCGAATGAAGCCGAAAAAAAGGTGTATCTGATAGCCCCATGCACCACAGAGATAACACGAACATAAACAAAGGGGATAGCTGCTTTTGCATCCAGCACTCAAAGAATATCACAGACATTTGCAGAGCTTTTTGAGATGTTATAGTAATAAAATAATGACTTAGATCAGATAATTGAGGAGTTTGGTGATAAAATGAATGATCAGGAGAAAATTTATCAGTATGTATGTCTGTAAAGAAGCATGTGAAAAATACAGCAAACAAGGGGTGGGGCTTGGCTGGAGAGACACTACTGAGTGTCCTTTTGTGACTCAATGCTTTTTAAACCTGTTTTACTTTGAAAAAAAAATTAAACAGAGCATGTAAAACAAACAGCGCATGTGAAAATAAATTGGACCTGACACGCCTGACAAGCGCTGAATAAATGGACCACAAAGGGTTAATGCTACTGACAGAAGAGCCGCGAGGGGCATTTTCCTTGTAGTTACTCCATGGAAGGGAGGGGCTGAAAATGGGCCCTCCATGAATCCCTTTGAAATTTCTCAATTGATGAGAGAATCGACGACTTCTGGTTCTTTTATAGCAGATTGGAGGTTTTTACATGTAATAGAGGAAGAAGGGATGGATTTTAAATCAGCAGAAAAACCATTAGTAAGGCCAGAAATTACATAATTAACAAAAAAAAAAAAAAAACAATCGGTGATATTGAAGACTCTGATAGGGCTGAGATATTGATGGAGTAGAGTTGATTAGTAATGATGAATGGCATTTAAATGGAGTTGGAACATGAATGAGAATCACCACGGAAACTGCACATATGCAGAAAACTGCATTTTTTGGAAATGCAGAATGAGGAGTTGAAATTATTGCACAGCTGTCTGCCTCCAGAATATTTGATTGGTGTTCCATTGCTTGTTGAAAAAGCAGGCAGAGCTGAAGAATGGATAGGAGGAACTGCAGACACATGATTCCTAAAAAAATAACTGTTGTCGAGAGTAGGGAAAGAATAGTTTGAGGCTGATGAGGAGACTGAAGAGGAGGCTACATTTGGACACTGAGAGTTAGAATGGCTGGTGGAAGCACAAACACAGCAAGCATTAGCGCAGAGATCATTGAAGAAGCTATTAAACAGATCAAGATCGGGTTGAGACCAATCAGTCAGTGAGTTGTCTAATGTTAACCAAGAAGCTGCTTTCCCTGAAAAGGCTTTATGATACTCGAGAGAGTAACAACGTTAAGTAAAGATGAGACAGTGGGGCTCCTGAGTGGCACATCCAGTAAAGGCACTCCACGTGGATGTGCCCTATAGCCTGGAGATCGCAAGTTCGAATCCAGGCTATGTCATTTCCGACCATGACCGGGAGTTCCTAGGGGGTGGCACACAATTGGCCGAGCGTCTGCAGGCTTGCCTGTAGTCTGCCCAGAGCTGCACTGTCCTCCTACGCTGTAGCTCTGGGTGGCTGCACTGTTAGTCTGAAGTGTGTAAAGAAGCGGCTGGCTGACGACACACAGTTCGGAGGACAGCATGTGTTCCTATTCGCTGCTCCCGAGGCGGCGCAGGGGTGGTAGCGGTGGGCGGAGCCTAAAAATAACTGGACACTACTAAACTGGGGAGAAAACAATAATAATAATTGGCGATGACTAAATTAAAAAAAAAAAAAAAAAGTAAATAGTCCAAAGTCCAGTTCTTGTTGTCAGAGGGCAAGTGTGGCTGAAGCAGTGGGAGAAGGGAGCACTGTTGGTGTCCCTGATGAGGATGAAATGTCTGCTGGTTCCAAGCGAGTGATCCTGCTATCCAGCCCATCAAGGTAATCAGATACTGTAGAAATGGAGGGGGAAAGAGGATGAATGAGTTGCCTGATATTGTTAAAAATCTGATAATGCAAAACTGAGGGGAGCCTGGACTGCAGGGGCGGAACGTGTACTGACAGGTTTGGATCTCTGCTGTGCCTTTTTAGGGGGAAAAAGAGGCTCGGCTGATATGGAATTCCAGTATGAAATAAATAGAGCAGCTCAATCGATTCCCAACTTCATTAGGCAATTAGTCTTTTTAACAGAGCTTTCAGGAGTTTGTTGATGGGCCAATCATTGTAAAAAAAAAGTTGCACTGGAGAATCAACCTCTTCTGATGTGTTTAGAGTGATGAAGAGGAATGGCAGTGGGCACAGCTGAATGAGCAGCAGTTGAAACAGCAGCACTGCACAACAGAATAAACAAAACAAACACCTTTCTCTTTTTCAAGCATTAACTAAAAACGCAAACAGGAAACTAATTATCTCTCAGGATGGATAAGCACAAACAAACAAACAAAACCACACAGGTTGAACAAATATTGAAAAGGTTTTTACATTACCTTTCTTTTTTGTTACGCTTGATCACACCATCAAGCAGGCTTCTATACACAGAAGCAGCCTTGAACAGACTGGCTGCCTTCTTTAAAGACCCTGCACCTGCTTCTAATTTACAATGACAGCCAGGTGCAGGGGGATAATTAATAATAAACCAATTAAACAATTAAAAAATGTACTTTTAAAAAAAAAAGAGTTCCTCCCTCATCGGAAAGGGAGGACGAGACCTATATATATATATATATATATATATATATATATATATATATATATATATATATATATATATATGGACTTTTCCACATTTTATTGTGTTAGAACATGGAATCAAAATGAATTTAATTAGGAGTTTTTGCCACTGATCAACACAAAAAAAGTCCATCATGTCAAAGTGAAAAATACAATATACAAAGTGTTCTAAATTAATTATAAATACAAAACAGAAAATAATTGATTGCATAAGTATTCAACCCCTTGAGTCAATATTTGGTAGAGGCACCTTTGGCAGCAATTACAGCCATGAGTCTATTTGGATAAGTCTCTACCAGCTTTGCACATCTGGACACTGCAATTTTTGCCCATTCTTCTTTGCAAAATTGCTCAAGCTCTGTCAAGTTAGAGCAATTTTCAACTCTTTCCACATATTATTAATTTGATTCAGGTCTGGGCTTTGACTAGGCCACTCCAGGACATTGACCTTTTTGTTTTTAAGCCACTCCAGTGTGGATTTGGCTGTATGTTTGGGGTCATTGCCCTGCTGGAAGATTAATCTTCTCCCAAGTCCCAGGTCTCTTGCAGACTTCAGCAGGTTTTCCTCCAGGATTTTTCTGTACTTTGCTGCATCCATTTTGCCCTCTATCTTCACCAGCTTTCAAGGCCCTGACACAGAGAAGCATCTCTATAGCACGATGCTGCCACGGTCATGCTTCACGGTAGGGATGGTGTTCTCAGGATGTTGTGCGGTGTTAGGCATATCGTTTAGTGTTGAGGCCAAAAGGCTTTATTTTGGTCTCATCAGACCATAGAATCTTCTTCCACTTGGTCTCAGAGTCTCCCACATGCCTTCTGGCAAACTCTAGCTGAGATTTGATGTGTGTTTTTTTCAACAATGGCTTTCTTTTTGCCATTCTCCCATAAGGCCAGTTTTGTTAAGCACCTGGGCTATTGTTGCCGTATGCACAGTGTCTCCCAGCTCAGCCGTGGAAGACTGTAACTCCTTTAGTGTGGGCGTTGATTGGTGGGCCAATCCATTCATGAGTTATTCAGATTGTGTTGAATGATGCAGATGTATAAAAGTCTGCACCTGGCCCGTAATTTCAGTCCTGCAGAGACCAGGGCTGAGGAAGGAGATCCATTGGGTTGCTGCCAAAAGCAGGACTGTGCACTGATATTATTTGTTTAAAAATCATTTGTTTTGTTTTATTTTTGTTAAATAAAAGTGCTTAAGAGCATTAACATTTCACTGCCTGATTTCCTGTTGCTTTGTCTGGTCACTTGTGCTGCACCCTTACAAACACATACAGAGCTAGGCAGAAACAAGGCAAATTAAATTAAATGACAGCAAATATAAAGTGTTACACAAGGGCTACAACAACACAAGATCCAAATGTCAAATAGGGGAGATAGAAATGGAACAGGCACACCATAAGAAAGACCTTGGGGTTGCAATAGATTCATTGCTGTCAGCAACCATACAGTGCAGGGAAGCAATCAAAAAGGCAAACAGAGTGCTTGGGTATAAAGCCAAATGTATAGAATAGAAATCCAAGGATATTATGATGAGGTTCTAGTTGTATAATGGATTGGTGAGCATGCACTTAGCGTACTGAGCCCAATTTTGGTCAATGAAGGGCAAACAGACTCCCTCTAGGGCTTAAAAAAGGAGCTATGAAGAGAGGCTGAAATAGCTATTTATTCTGGAACAAAGAAGAATTAGTCGGGACATGAATTAGGTCTTTAAAATCTTTAAAAAAAAAAAAAAACTAGAGGAGATAGGACAGAGGGAAGGAGACTCTTCTTCACACAAATAGTGGTGAGGGTATGGAAAGGGCTACCTAGTCATGTTGTTGAAGGAGACACTTCGCACAGACAATGGTGTGGGGATGGAATGGGCTAACTAGTCATGTTATTGAGGCAGAATCATTGGGATCCTTTAAGACCCAACTTGACAAAGCTTTGAGATCAGATCAATCGATCCTTACACGAATCTACTTAATGCTTACCGGAGGCCTCCAAACATTTGTAACAATATTGTTATGCTCTTACTTGAATGTCAACTACAAAGTTCATTTTATTAGATAACTCCCAAGTTAAATAATATATTAGGTGTCAATATATATATATATATATTATTATAGATATATATATGCATATAATTTATTTCTGCACTCTGCTGTAGCAAAACAAAACATTTAATCTAAACCTCAATAGTTTTTCCCAAAACAATCAAATACCGTAGCAGTCATATGACCCAACATGCCAAGCAATTGTATCAAACCACTTTACCTTACCTGATGAAAAGCTACAAAGCACTGAAGATCATCCACAATACTGGTGAAGGGTGTTCTGACTGCCTTCTCAGTCACTAGTAACAGGGACACTTGCTCTCAGCTCAGAAGTGTGGAAGAATGCAGCATATTGCAAGCAAAAAAACCTATAAAGACTTTTTTATTCCAAGAATTACAAAAACCCAGAGTGCCAGTCCAGTGTAAAGTTCTGTTAAAAGTGAAGTAAAGTTCCCCAACAAGCTTTTGATCAGCAAATTGAATGGGAGGGACTGCAGAGGAAAAGTATTGAGTTTCAGAGGGTGGCTCATGAAAGTAAAAAAAAGGCTGACAGCTCCATCCAATTATAGCCGAACTTTCAGGGGCATCTTTGTCCTTTTGCTGCACCCATCTGAAATGACTCCTGCACCGTAGAGCTCTTTACTCTGTCCTGGAGACAAGTGATTTTAAAAACAGTGAAGCCCCAAAGCCCTGTGCTAAAACATGTATTGTTTCTTAAGCAGAACAAGAATTCATTTTAGACAGTAAGAAAAATGGGAATGGTCATACAATGAATTTCCAATGGTAGCAAATGTTCATTATAACACAAAAAAGCCCTTAACATCTTATTTTTTCGATGTGGACTGAACTTGAACACAAGAGAAAACCCCTGTCAGCAAGCCAGGCACCTGAAAGGCTCTGAAATGTGCAGCATGTCGGTGGAGGACTTCCTCGCCCGACCCTGTCTCACATAAAGGGTTTCTTATACAGAGGGACTGGCCCAGACACTACTGATACATGGCTTTTAAATGTGCCTGCTGTTTTGTTGGTAAATGCACTTCTCGTCCTTTTCAGGGCTGTCCGGCTCAGGAATAGCCTGTATTTATCCCTAATCCCGCTTACAAAAGTGCAATGGTTTTCAATGGGTAATTAGCTTATTTATTAGTAATTTTATAGGATCATAGATGTAAACAGTGTCTTTTTTAATATAGAATCTCTGTAACTACAAAAAAAAAAAAAAAATAAAAAAAATTATATAGAGTCAAGTTTAGGATAAATGTGGTTTCTCAGTTCAAATCCTATTATACCAAATATTTAATATCCTGTATATGACACTAAATGATACGAAATATTACCCCAGGGGTCCGAAAGTATAATGAATTATAATATATATATATATATATATATATATATATATATATATATATATATATATATATATATATATATATATATATATATATAAAAAACACAACTTTTTACAAAAGCCTCAATTGTGCCACCTGGTGTATGCAGAGGTATAGGACAGCATGTCAGCACCAATTGAAAGATGAAGTACGGTATCAAGAAATTGGTTTGCATGACAGTACAGGAAATCAGGGACAATTCATGAGGAATGAAAGGTCGACTAAATCAAGGAGACACTCTGAATCTTAAATTCGTTCTCTAATCAATTTTAGAAATCTGTACGGACTCGGGTTGGGGTCCCCTGTTTAAGCTGCTTAGTTATTTTAAAAGGTCTGAACCAAATTCATATGCACATATGTATATATTTATAGTTGAACTATTATAGATAAAAGTCTCACATGTATTATAATGTGGTTATGACCAAATGTAAAATGAAAGCATCAACTGAGTGATTCTATTCCATATTAGCAAAAGCCATGTGTGTGGTGATGGGGCTTGGCAGTAAATCTGTTCCATAATTTCAAACAGAAGTAACTGAGGATAAGCCAATGGATGGGCAGAGAGTAGTGAACTGCGTAATATATTTCCTTACCTATTTTTGCATACAGTATATCTAGAGAACCTCTTGCCCAATCGTGATGAAAACTTGACAAGGAACCTGTTCAGTACCAATTATTGTGTATCATAATCTCTGGATATATGCAGCCCATTCAACTATTTGTCCGACTTACAACTCTTGAATGATTAGGTACCAGGAAGAAGCCCCATCTCTTCAGCTATATCGTTGTCTTTGAGATAAGTGAATATTTTGTGAAGATAGAGGGCAAAATGGATGCAGCAAAGTACAGAGAAATCCTGGAGGAAAACCTGCAGAAGTGTATGACTCTCTAATGTAACACTGTATAGGTTTACAAAATGTTCCACATCAAAAAAGTGCAGATTTGCAACATACATATTGTGTAATACAGAACACCTGTACCCTTTTAAACAAGGCATGTGTTTTATGGTCCCAACATGTTAGCAGAGGTATGGATGAAGATAAAGAGGAGCTGCTAAAGGATAGAGTGTGTGGCCGGGGGGGGTCCCCTCTGACTAATGAGGTGAGAACACCCTTCAGTGGAGGCGTGTATGGCAGCGGCCATAGAGGTCAGGGAAGTGAGCCTCAGTTACTCCCAAAGGTTGGATTTCCGGCTCCCCGCATAATCCCAAACAATAGTTCAGGTGCCAATGTATAACATTTATGCAAGATGGAAAAAATACTTTGGACAAAAGAACCGCTAGAGTGAAATTATGTGTTTACCTGCCGTATAGTGAAAAGGAACCTCCCTTCCCCATTGGGGGGGAAAACCTCTGTTGGCCCCCACTCCAGGCTTGATAACAATTTTTTGGTGAGCTGCAACTATATCGGAAATAGATGTACATATGTATGAGTCTACTGCTGAGGTGACCAGCGCCCTCGGCTCTTAATTAGATGCTGATTGATGTTGGATTTTGCTGTTGAGGTGGCTGCTCCAATTCTAAAGGAGTAAGGAGTGTAGAACTGAGGAGAAAGGCGTGCTTTGGAGATGAGAGAGGCAAGGTGAGTTGAGAAAAAATGTCTTGTAACTACTGCACGGGAGGAGCTGGTGAAAAGTGGATCCATCACAAGGAAAGGCTTCTTGCTGTAGATGTATCTAGACATGGAGGTGTAGGGACATAAAAGAGAATTAATCTTCAACAGCTGTATGCAGATCTACCAAGAGATGTCACTAAAGAGCATGAAGTGCTTCACGTGCTTTGGCTAAGTGAATTTTTTTGTGAAACAAATGACTCAGAGGGTTTAGTGGTTCAGGAGGCTTCATTATTTCCATTACTATCTGTACCGCATCAGGAAGGTCCATACAGGTTTGTTTTACTTTCCTGTTACTCTCCGTTCCAAACATTACAACTGTGTTCCCACTCCTGCAAGAATAAAACCACCAACAAAGGACAGGCAAACAGATACAAACCCCCAGGATGGCCATCCCATTCACAAGTCATGTGGGCTATTTATATGCAGGTGCCTAAAACTATCAGTACTTCAATTAGTCGGTACCCAATAAGGCAAGCTACTAGAAAGTGATAAATCAATTATAAAGTTCTAGTCGATAATATATCAAAATAAAACATACAAGTAACAAATAAATACGTGAAATATAACATGGGCATTATTGACCCTGTTGCAATCTTAACTATCTTTTAATACAGACAAAATAAATGATTTGAACATCAACAATAAACATATTATTTCTTGCTTGTGTGTGTGTGTGTGTGGGGTGAGTTTGCCTGTGCATCTGGCGGAGCGAGACTTTTTGACTGGACTTTTTGGCAGAGATAATAAAAAGCTAAACTAAAACCAACTCTGTTGTGCTGCCTTTTCAGCACTGCTGGGGAACATTTTTACAGCACCCTAAGCAAGCATGCAGGCTGGATTACCATTGTTTATTATCTTATTTTTATTTTGGGACTGCAACCTGCTGTGTTAACCCCCATACCATCATTGGTATAGGGGGTAGTCTGCCTTAATAAAACACAGACATCTATGTGCAATTTATCTCTGTTTAGACATTCACGTGCCACAACCACTCACCTCCTGACATAATTAAACTCATATAGCAATATTAATAGTTCAATTTCCTTGGTTAATTTAACTTCTCCTTGATTTGTCATTTCAAGATGTATAGGGCAAGGGTGTCCAATTGCTCCCTCTTTTATTTATTGTTGCTGCAGAACTATTAGCAATTTCTATAAAGAACTTATCTGACATAAATTTGCAATGACACTGCCATTTTTTCGTAAAAACGCTAAACATATCTCCACAGTCAATTTCCTAACACTTCAGGCTTATCCCTTAACAAAAACAAAAAATGTGAACATCATAGAAATAAATTAGACTCAATTGAATCTATTAGAATGAAAACAAATCTATTGGAACTATTCTTACAAAAATCAAGAAGGGCATTAATAAACATTAACAACAGATTTGAGAAAGCAAAAAGTACTCTCAACCACTGGCTTCAAATAGAAAGTACTCTCAATCACTGGCTTCAAATAGAAAGTACTCTCAATCACGTGCTTCAAAGAGAAAGTACTCTCAATCACTGGTGTCAAAAAGAAAGTACTCTCAATTACTGGCTTCAAAGAGAAAGTACTCTCAATCACTTGCTTCAAAGAGAAAGTACTCTCAATCATTGGCTTCAAATAGAAAGTACTCCAATCACTGGCTTAAAAAAAATATTCTCAATCACTGACTTCAAATACAAATTACTCTCAATCACTGGCTTCAAAGAGATCTCTCAATCATTGGCTTCAAAGAGAAAGTGCTCTCAATCATTGGCTTCAAATAGATCTCTCAATCACTAGCTTCAAAGAGAAAGTACTCCCAATCACTGGCTTCAAATAGAAAGTACTCACAATCACTGGCTTCAAAGAGAAAGTACTCTCAATCACGTGCTTCAAAGAGAAAGTACTCTCAATCACCGGTGTCAAAGAGAAAGTACTCTCGATCACTGGTGTCAAAAAGAAAGTACGCGCAATCACAGGCTTCAAAGAGAAAGCACTCTCAATCATTGACTTCAAATACAAATTACTCGCAATCACTGGCTTCAAAGAGATCTTTCAATCACTGGCTTCAAAGAGAAAGTACTCTCAATCACTGGCTTCAAATAGATCTCTCAATCACTAGCTTCAAAGAGAAAGTACTCTCAATCACTGGCTTCAAATAGAAAGTACTCTCAATCATTGGCTTCGAATAGAAAGTACTCTCAATCACTGGCTTCAAATAGATCTCTCAATCTTTGGATGCATTCTTTTGTCAAAAACAGTGGGCATAATAAGGTTATTTACCCGGCTCAATCATTGATTATTTCAACAAAACCTGAAACAAAGTAATACCGTATTATTTAACTTTATATGGCACAATAAACCACACTGTTTTGAAAAAAATCTCATATAGTTAAGACTTTTATAGAAGGATAACTTAAAGCAATTGAATTGAAACAACAAATGGTACTTTTAAAATAAACTGGTTAAAAGCTTGTACAAAAACAGTGATTCCATGTGGTTTCATATCGCTCCTTTTATTTTCAAATGCTTTGGAGGATTAGATTGTTTACTTCAAAGTGATTTTGAGGTTTCAAAAATCCCTTGGAAGCTTTCCAACTATTTTAAGCAATCCTTACTATTTTGGAAAATGATTTGGTTGCATAACTTTAAACCTCATCATTCAATAATTTGGAACAATATAGTTATTCAAATTTAAAATAAGTGACTATTTTAGAATGATTGGTTTGTTCAGCAGGTTATCTTTGTTAAAGATCTACTAGATGAATTTGGCACCTTTTTATCTAATGGAGACCTCATAAATAGACACACGCTAACAATAACACAGAAAAAATATCTGATGCTGATAAAAAGCTGTCTCCTCTAGTTGCTCTTATTAAAAATTCAATGCAATATTCTGGATGCACCCCATCATGTTGATAAATGGTCTATACTTTACACACACTCAATGCAATAATAAAGGGCTTGGAAAGTAACCAAAACAATAATTCCATACATTTTATAAAAAGCGAAAGCCAGAAAAAAACAATTTACATAAAACCCAAAAGTAGCTACAAATAAAATAAAATTACTAAAAACAGAAGACTTATTTATATTGTGATTTTAAAATTTTAATATTACATATCAACAATTATATTCTCCATCTACTTCCACAGAGATTAAAATGTAAATTGTTAAAACTGCAAATACATCAATAAAAAAAGGAATATCTTTGAATAAATTCCTAACAGAAAATGTTCAGCTCCCTTGTGCCACCTAGTGCCTTTTTTTGTTAGCTCATGCCTGCCTGGATCCTTTCCTCTTTCTGCCCCACTTCCTGTCGTCAGTTTGCCTTGAATTCTCTCTCTCTGCATTGTCTAGTGCACAGCTAGCATCCTTCAGTGTGTGTTCTGTTTGCTGACCAGAGGCTTGAGTTTGCTGACTGTATTTTTTAACTGGGTCACCAGCTCCTCATTTTGGGTCCGCTGCAAAAAAAGTACATATAATTAATCTTGAAGGTACAATGTGCAATGAAGACTTTATGGAGGACTGTGGTTTGCAGTGCACAGGTGTAGTGGTGATGTAGTGCTTAAACAACAACAGAGTTCACGGTGCAAACAAACAATTATTTTATTTTCCTGAAAGCAGTTTGTCACTATTCAATAATAGCAATGGCAACTATACAGTAATGTGCAGTTTGCACAGACAAATAATACAGGTTTCAGTCCAATAATAAACAACAGCAATATCCTGGCGGGGCTCCGCGTCCCTCTGTGATGCTCCCGTGCTGCTGGTGAATACACAGTTACTCGTGACTGGTGCAGTGTCTGGGAGCCGGGTTGGATGCTGACTTCACAGCTACAGCTTCCAGTTGTTAGCAGTCTGATTACAAGATTCATTAGCGCCTTGTCACAAGGACACACAAATGGTTCAAAAGTATGAAGAGTCTGGGGCTCCCGAGTGGCGCATCCAGCAAAGGCACTCTACATGGAGTGCAGGATGCACCCTATAGCCTGGAGATCACAGGTTCAAATCCACACTGTGTCATTGCCAACCATGACTGGGGTCTCCCAGGGGGCAGCACACAATTGGACAAGCACCACCTGGGTAGGGAAGGATTAGAGTAGGTATGGCAATCCATGGTTCACCACACACCAGCAACCCCTGTGGCTGATAGGGCACCCACAGGTCTGCAGTGGAGCAATTCAGATTTGTGTTCAGTTTAAAGAGTAAGTAGCAGGGTTCCAATAAAATACAGTGTTATACTTCCCCACATGTCACTACAACTGTAAACAACATACCTGTCATTGTTCTTTTCAGTTAACATCCAGACAACATTTTACAATTATAACTTTAAAGTCTGTTTCAAAGCGCTTTTTAAAATGCCTGCTCTAGTGCATTGGGGTTTGAGATCTGTCCTCTAAATCACTGCAAGAAGAGAGATTAAAAAAAAAAAAAAAATATATATATATATATATATATATATATATATATATATATATATATATATATAACAAGTGCTCTGGCTTTTCTGTTCCGTACCATATCATGGATCATTATTGCTGTGTTACCTGTTGACAATGTGAGTAATAATCCATACACTATCAGTGCAGAGTGGACATTTTGAAAAGAGCTTTGAAACAGACTCACAGTGGTCCTAAAACTTACATGAGGAGATCACAAGTTAGAAAAAAGATGGATCTGCTTAAGTAAATCAATGTAATGTAACATTTGGAGTGTGTTATGGTTTGTTAAAATGTCTAACTTACAAGCTATCTTGGTGTCTCTGGTCTCATTCTCTGTTTAATCATTTCCTGCTGCATATGCATTTCTGTTTTCCACTTTTCCACACTGGTGGTGAAACAGTTGTGCTTTAGAAACTGCCATAGCTAGGGACAGAAGCTTAGCAATATCACTGTAGGATAATAAAGAGATGAAGGTCAGTGTAAGCAGGCATGCTGTCAGTGAACTGGAATAGTGCTTGGTGAATAGAACAGAGAAGATCATTTTAATGTTATAACTGTATTTACTCCAAAGCTATACAATGTAATGCTTAGAACAAGTAGCCTTTTCAGCACAACTGTAATTCCATTGGTATTATCATTCACACTCCCTGGGTGTTCAGCGATAGAATGAAACCAAAACAATACCCCTTGACAATGTCATAGAATCAGCTTGGAATACTGTCTGTATTTAATTCTCCTTACCCAAATGCTTCACAATGCTTTACTGCACATAGTTTAACCATGCCCACCATTTCCCATGCTATTTCGTTACTACTCTTTGCTACACTTCTGCCACGGTAAACCTCAGTACATGTTTTATGAAAAGGAGACTAGGGATTACAAACTGCATTACTGCATGTAAGGGCTTCAGAGCACTGTGTTTAGTATTGATAAATCTGTATCAGCTGTAGAGATTCACCACAATTCTCAGTTTTTATATTAAGCTGCTGTATGAAAACGACTGGGATTTCTGAGTGCGGGTGAATGAACACACTCACATTCTGCCTAAACTTTCACAACTTGCATGTCAATTCTCAGCCTTGACATTATTCTTTTTTTTTTTCTTTTGCTTATTTTTTGGTATATTATAATTATTGAGGAGGCTCTGTGAAGTTAAATAAGTACATTCAAACAGTGCTTGAATAGAAATGTGTTTATTTTTATTTTTATTTTACTTGTTGACCTCCAATAAACTGCGAATCACAGATACGAATCAGGGGTGATAAAGAAGTTGCTTGTGAATGGAACACTATTCACTGGCAGAAGCAGAAGAGTTTGAAACAAATGAATAGTAAAAAGTATAAAGATGTATATTATACTATATTGTATTATATTATCCATATCTATAAAATATACTTTAGGAAGTAACACAGCCCCACCTACTGTGTCAATGGCAAATACTGTACCGTACATTTTCACTGTGTTATTTATTTGTATTAATATCTTGTTTTAGAAGTACCGCTATGTAAACCCCCTACCTATATATATATAAATAAATTTATAAGGTTATATACAGTCACTTTTATTATAGTAAATATGTAATCTACTATTGTTTTTTTGTTTATATATAGACTATATATATATATATATATATATATATATATAATATATATATATATATACTCTATATATAATATATATAGATAGTATATATATTTTATAAGATATATTATAAAAATATATACATGTATAATATGTTTAGTTGATTATACTTGAACTCAGTAATTGATTGTTTATTATATTGAGTATGACTTGTCTGTGTTTTAAATGTATTTTATTTTTGTATTGTGATGTGTTTTATTGTGTTGCTGCTACCTTTCTTGGTTAGGTCTCACTTGAAAAAGAGGTTTTAATCTCAATGTGATTTTCTAGTAAAATAAAGTTTTTTAATAATAATAATATTTCTTAGTATTTATTTTTTTTTTTTTATTGAGTATTAGTAACTACTTTATAAATAACATTACTATCTACTTCTACTATGATAGATGAATGTGATATATATGATGATATATATTAGCTATATATACTATTATATAATATAATAATTATATATCTCAAATATGTGCATAGGGTTTTTATATACACTATATATATATATATATATATATATATATATATATATATATATATATATATATATATATATATATATATATATATATATATATATAGAGATATATATACACCCCGTAGAGAGAGAGAGAGAGAGAGAGAGAGAGAGAGAGAGAGAGAGAGAGAGAGAGAGAGAGAGAGAGAGAGAGAGAGAGAGAGCTTATTAATATTTTCCTTGAACACTAGATGGAGACAATGCCCACTATACATATCTCTATTGGCAGTAGCTGCGTCAGCTGTAATGTATTACCTTTGGCACCAACACAGGCTCAAGTTTACAATTAGCTAATTAAACTCTGCCATGGAGTACATATCGCCAGTTCCCTATTTCTGTTATGTATCCTGTGCTGTTGTTGTTGGATTTCCTTCTTTCTAGGCAAGCCTTCTTTATGCTTTTCACCCTGTCTCATTATTGTATAGTAAAATACAATATTCAAACTTGAATTGAAGTACTGCAACATAAATGCATCTGTAAGAAGTACTTTAGGAGAGAGAAGATAGGGTTAAAAACCCAAGGGAACAGTATAACATGTTTCCCATGTAGTTTCAGAAGGTGTTTGGTTTTTATCCATTTTAAGTCTTCTCTGTTCAATTGATATTAATTTGTAGTGCTTCTTCTAAAACTTGACCAAAGGCAAAACACACCACTGCAGAATACACCATATACTCATTGCAGGAACAGGAGCAAGCTATATTTAAACCAGTAGAGGAGATAGTTTGCAATTGGCAGGTAAGTTTCCACTGGTTCCAAGGCTTGTTTATGCAGCATGACTTTTCAGCTGAAAGCATGAGTGTGGTTGCAGACAGAATCTCATCCACACGCTTCAAGCACCAAGTCCACTTACTGCACTTCCTAGGGTGTGTAATCAAAAACCCAACTACATCACAAGCACCTCAGCGAAACATGTGTTGATTAAATATGTTTTTATACAAAGCCTATAAACTGTACAATATGTTACTCTCAATCACTCAGTTATTTGTAAAACTTATTAACACTGGATCGCCATGTGGATCATTTTGACCTATTTTGTATTTAAAATGTTAATTACTCTTCCATTGTAAATCGTATGTGTATGTCGGTTTTTGACTTTTCCTAAATATATGAATTAAATATCCTGACGACGTTTGATAGCCAGAATCGCAAAAAATGATAAAGATATAAACAGTTCTACCTAGAACCGCCACGCGGGTCAATGTGACCCATGCATTACAATACATGTCTTTTTTTGTTAATATAATGTAAGATTATATAAAAAATATATATTTTTTTGTAACTGCACCAAACAAGACATGCCTCTTCCTCCAATCCTTTCTTTATTTGTAGACCGACTACGAGACAGAGGTTGCTATGATTGTGGATTTGTCAAGATGCCAACTCAGTGAAAGCCTAATTGCTTATTTTTAAATGTACCTGGGAGACAACAATCCTTCATTTTGTTCCACAAATGCAACTGGGACTATATCAGAAGGAAGTATTTAATCTTGAAAGTAGTCATTTTGATTGAAATACAGCAAGCTGCTCTCAGATGCATACAACAAACTGAAATGACAGGCAGGATAACAACTTATGTGCCTAATATGAAACATATTTCATATATTCTTTTTGATATTACTTTTAGAAAAAAATAGAATTTCAGTTATACAGGTTTGTATGTACCGGTTTACACATGTTTACACAATAATATTCATTGAAACTGCATCGGAGACGTGTGCCGGAGAAGTGTGCCGGAGACGTGTGCCGGAGACGTGTGTCGGAGAAGTGTGCTGGAGAAGTGTGCCGGAGATGTGTGCCGGAGACGTGTGCCGGAGAAGTGTGCTGGAGAAGTGTGCCGGAGATGTGTGCCGGAGACATGTGCCGGAGAAGTGTGCTGGAGACGTGGTCCGGTGAAGTGTGCCGGAGACGTGTCCCGGAGAAGTGTGCCAGAGACGTGTGCCGGTGAAGTGTGCCGGAGAAGTGTGCCGGAGAAGTATGCTGGAGAAGTGTGCCGGAGTCATGTGCTGGTGAAGTGTGCCGGAGATGTTTGCTGGAGACGTGTGCCAGAGACGTGTGCCGGAGACATGTGCCGGAAAAGTGTGCTGGAGAAGTGTGCTGGAGACGTGTGCCAGTGAAGTGTGCCAGAGACGTGTGCTGGAGATGTGTGCCAAAGAAGTGTGCTGGAGACGTTTGCCTGAGAAGTGTGCCGGAGATGTGTGCCGGAGAAGTGTGCCGGAGACGTGTGCCGGAGTCATGTGCTGGTGAAGTGTGCCAGAGAAGTTTGCTGGAGACATGTGCCAGAGACGTGTGCTGGAGAAGTGTGCCGGAGACGTGTGTTGGTGAAGTGTGCCGGCAACGTGTGCCAGAGAAGTGTGCTGGAGAAGTGTGCTAGAGACGTGTGCAGGAGACGTGTGCTGGTGAAGTGTACCAGAGAAGTGTGCCAGAGACATGTGCAGGAGAAGCGTGCCAAAGAAGTATGATGGAGATGTGAGCCGGAGAAGTGTGCCGGAGAAGTGTGCCGGAGACGTGTGCTGGAGACGTGTGCAGAGAAGTGTACCGGAGAAGTGTGCCAGAGACATGTGCCAGAGAAATGTGCCAGAGACGTGTGCCAGAGAAGTGTGCTGGAGAAGTGTGCCGGAGATGTGTGCCAGAGAAGTGTGCTGGAGAAGTGTGCCAGAGACATGTGCCAGAGAAATGTGCCGGAGATGTGTGCCGGTGAAGTGTACCGGGGAAGTGTGCCAGAGACATGTGCAGGAGAAGTGTGCCAAAGAAGTATGACGGAGACGTGAGCCGGAGAATTGTGCCGGTTTGTAAAGTTGCTGTATACATGACAGACTATTCGAACACTTTGAAAAATTATATTACAGTACATATACTAAAAGAGCTGTCCAGGTATACCCTGTAATTCAAAGATTGTATTAATTTCAATTGCACTCTCTATTTATCTCACCTTAGCAAAGGTGGAGCACAGAACTTCCCCATGGTCAGATAAGCAGTAATTGTTGGAGATTAATTCTAAACTTCTGTAGGTTTAGCAATCCTGTTTGGGCCAGTCCCAGAGCACAGGTCTCCTGTAAGAGTGTGCCAAGAGATAGAGTAATGTGATCTGCCCATTGTTCCTTCCAATTTAAGAAGAATATGTCTGCTTTGTAAAGACATTTTCTCTTTATATTTCATTCCAGGTATCTCGAGATGTACTGTCTTTAACTGTTGTTGTTGTTGTTGTTGTTGTTGTTGTTGTTTGTATAATGTTTAAAGTATTTTAATCCCATCTCTGTACATGTGATGTCATGCTTGCAGGCCCTCTTTCTGTGTGGAGTCGCAGGCCATGGTTAGCAGTGTGTGGTTAAACAGAAATGGTTCTCGGAGAAGTACATATATATATATATATATATATATATATATATATATATATATATATATATATATATATATATACACACAAAGAACATTTATCACACATAAGCTCTCTCTTATACACTACTATAAACCTGCCCATTCACAGCAATTTGACTGAGTAAATGCTTCTTTAGTAACATCTTCATCAAACTTTTGACTGTTTGGCCCATAAGGAATACCACAGTTTAAGCGAGACTCTAACATCAATGATATTCAGGTGAGTATTCCTCATATTGCATACTGTATATGAAAAAATTATACCTTTTCTTCTGTTTAGAGGCATTGAATAACTATGACTCCATGAAAGTCTAGAGGGCAGCTGGAGATTGAAAGCCTGGTTAAAGAAAGGAGGCAATGGCGGAAGGCTGAAGAAATTCAGACGGAGGACCTCTTCAGCAGAATTATCATAACCTTGCAAAGTTGCACAAAGTGGAGTGCCTGTAAAAATGAGCATACAAGATCCATCTTTTGTTAAGAACTTATTCAACAGAGACTTACAGCAACTATGCTGATCCATGAAAAGGGGAGCCTGTTAATCCCTCTGATATCCCGCCATTAATCCATTAATCCACCAGAATACCACATGGAAGACTCTGCTCCTAAACAGAAGGAGGTAGAGCAAGCCATGAAGAAAGCAAGAGCTTTCCCATCGCCTGGGCCCAATGGTGTACCATATTGAGTTTACAAGAGTGCGTCTGGGCTTCTAAGAAGCTCGTTAAAGTTGATGAAGGTAGTGTGGGTAAAACACATAGTCCCAAGGTCATGGCACAGAGCAGGAGGCTTCTTTATCCAGAAAGAAAAATAATCTACGAGTCAAGTTTCTGTGTTAAATGAGGAAGGTAAGATATTCTTCGGCATTGTGGCCCAAAGGTTGTAAACTTATCTATTGAAGAAACACATGATCGACACCGCCATACAGAAAGCTGGTATCCCAGGGTTTCCGGGATGCTTGGAGCATCAGTGTGCTCTGGCAACAAATTTAGTTTACCAAAAAGGAGGAGCTCTGTGTAACATTCCAGGTTTTAGCTAGTGCATATGCCTCAGTGCCAAATAAGCTCTTTGGGTTGCTTGGAGTTCTTCAACATACCCACTACTATAACAGGGTTAGTGGACGCCTACTTCATGGACTTGCAGTTCGGTTTTTCAACTACTTGGCAGTTTCTCAAAGTCAAAATCCTGGCAGGTTGCACCATTTCTCCACTAGCCTTCACTTTAGCAATGGAAGTTATTATTAGGGCCTTAACTTAGAGAATACATGGATGGTATGCCCACCATGACTATGACGGTAGGCTGTACCAATCTGTTACTTGGTAGACTAGCAGATAACATCAGAGGGGCACGTATGCAGTTCAAGCCTGCTAAGTCAAAGAGCATCTTCGTCATACAAAGTGGTGAATAAGATGCTCTATATTGATGGCGAGTCCATTGCAATGGTATTAGAAAAGTAGGTAAAGAGGGGAATTTAAAGGACAGTCTGAGTGGGAGAGGTGAGACGGCAGGCTCAAGACCAGGCAAGCTTAAAGTTTGGTGCTTTCAATTTAGTCTTCTTCCAAGGTTGCTGTGGCTGCTCACTGTGTATGAGGTTTCTCTGTCAACAGTAGAGCGACTGAAAGCCTTGGTTTTGTTCATACATTATGAAATTGCAGACAGTTCCATGATTCCTTAGCAGGGTAGCTCTCTACGGTAAAGAAAAAAAACTGCAGATGACAGTTCACCTACGAGGAATTCAGCTGGAAATGACACTGATGGAATGGAGTGACAAGTGTGTAAGGGAAGTAGTGCCTACAGTGAGAACTGGGAGAAAGTGAATGATGCAAAGGCTGCCCTTTGTGTCACTGAAATCATGGGCAAGTACAACAGGGAAGAGGAGGCGTTGGTCTCAGCTTGGCACTACCAAGAGGCACAGAGCAGCTGAAAGGAGGAAGTTGACAGTTAAGTGTAAAAGCAGGATTAGAGGATGCTGCGTGTCAAGGTGGAGTCCCAGGGTAATGGATGAGATGGGAGAGTGTAACAGCATAACAATAGGAAAGGTTAATAGAATTAAGAGTCGCCTGGGACAACTGGAGGCTGCTAGAAATTGGAGAATGCAGGCAGATGTTGGCCAGCATCTTACTGTATGTTCCCACTGGGGATTGCTACCTTTCAACCTGATATTGGGCTGTGGTCAGTCTCAGCATGCCTTGTTCTACTAGTGGAGCCAACAGTGCTATGTGAAGATTCTGCGATTGAGGCATACGAGAGAAAGAATCTCTGGGATGCTGAGTTTGCCACTGAGGTGGAAATGTGGTTGGGGGGGGTCTGGGTTTATCCAGCAGAGGTGGGATTTCTGCCTTTGTGTATGCTGTTCCTCCAGGGAGGCTGCAAATAGGCTGATCCCTGGAGTCAGTATTACACTTCAGCCATCCACACTGGGCCAAAAGGAAATCCACATTACCTGGTGGAGGAAAAGCATTGAAGGCTCATATATTATAGTGAAGCTACATCTTGATTGGTTCCCACTACTACTATTTAATTTTACCTTGGCAAAAGCTGAGTCCTATATTAGCACAGAGTAAATAGCAGCTACTCTCATGTAATAAACATTATGTTCTGGATAACAGTGATCAGAAATCTTTAAGATGTAGTAACCCAATAATAGAAAAAAAAATGCATATCTTTTAAACAATATTAGACTTGCAATTCTGCATAGATTATCTTGCAAGCAATTATACCAGGATAATGATGTGGTGGATCAGACCTGCAGTCACTGTCTTTTTCTTCTTGCTTATTGAACCTCTGAAGCGTTTAAAGAGAACCGATTGAGAATCATAACTAGAACTGGAGAGATTTCATATGACTACAGAATGGAAAAACACACAACAAGAAACAGTTCACAAAAACTAGATATCATTTGAGTATCTGAAAACACAGCAGTGCATAAGCACAGAAATAGTGATTGCAACTGAATTGGGTTTCAGGCTTTGAGTCACAGAAGCCCTGGTAACAAGAATTAATTAGACAAGTTATTTCCACTGAGATCTCAAGAAGCATAAGAGTAACCACGTCCCAGCCAGGGGGCTTCCTGTATATGGGTTCTGTCTTCCTTCCCATTAGATGGCATCTTGGGGCATACATGGAAACAGCATTTATAAGCACAGTGCACTTTGAGGTCTGCTGTAAACGGTGATGGAGCTAAATGCCGTATTAATCACATTGATGTTATTCCTTAAAGGTAAGGAATCGTTTTTAACCATAATCAAATGCAATAATACATATACTGGCGGATTTATTAATTTTACAGCAGTTCAATAGATATCCACATCTTATAAACAGAACAACATGCCCCCATTGTGCATATCTGTCGGTTAGTGTAAATGTCTTTTCTATATAGTTGTTTCTATTTGAGTTGCTTTAGTCATTTCTTGTGCTGCCCAAAAATCATGTGACTATCTGAAATTTCAGCTCTGTAGGCCCTTACTAATTTAGTTACAGTTCCTGGCCAAATAAATAAATAAAAATAAAATAAATAGCAAAAGAGGGCGAGGATTGTTTTTTTTTTAACAAGAAATGCATGCAGATGAAAGGAATGCAGTGGAATGGGAGGTGAAATGGGGAGGGCAGTGCGTGCTGAGCCACGCCTCTAATAGCAGCGCTGGGGTGGCTGTGCTTTTTAGATCTGGGTTAGGAGCAGATATTTTAGAATTAAGAGAGATTATTAAATGAAGGCTTTTAACCATTTGCGGCCCATTTATTCAGCGCCTGTCAGGCATGTCAGGTCCAATTTATTTTCACAATAGCTGTTTATTTTACACACGCTGTTTAACAGTAATTTTATTCACAGTAAAATGGGTTTAAAAGGCACTGCATATCAACATGACACTCAATACTGCCTCTCTAGCCCTGACACACCCCTTGTTTGCTGTATTTATCACATATCTCGTCATAGTCGTGCATACTGATAAATCCTCTCCTGATCACTCATTTTATCACCAAATAATGTGATCCAAGTCATTATTTTATTACATCACAAAAAGCTTGGCAAATGTCGGTAAT
This sequence comes from Polyodon spathula, assembly GCF_017654505.1. Classification (NCBI taxonomy): domain Eukaryota; kingdom Metazoa; phylum Chordata; class Actinopteri; order Acipenseriformes; family Polyodontidae; genus Polyodon; species Polyodon spathula. The sequence goes on from NC_054536.1 coordinate 95,619,268, forward strand.
TTTCTTTCAGTGCTTTCAGATCCACCTCCATTTTTTTTTTCCGGCTTCTCTCGGCCTCTTTTGGCCATTAAAAGCTTTTCTCTACTTTTTCCGGAGAAAAAACAACTAGGGACCTGTGATTGACACCTTTTTGATGATGTCAGACAGGAAAGGAAAAATTATAATGTCGGACCTGGTCCGACATAGGACCGCAAAGGGTTAATTGTAAAAGTTAAGGTGAGGGGGGTTACTTTTAACTTATTAAAGGTTTATGCTCCTAATATAGGGAGAGATAGGATTGTGTTTTTAAACATTCTAAAACAGACTATCTTAACAGTTAAAGACAAAGACATTTTATTAGTGGGGGGTGATTTTAATTGCACAGTGAATTTTAATATAGACCTAAACAATATAGAACCGCATCCCTTTTCTGCGACAGAATTAGCTGCAATTTTAAATTTCAGTGGCTTGGTTGACATTTGGAGGTGCAAGCCATGCAGTCAAAATGACAGGAACTCACTGCTGCAGGGCTTACCTACCCTGAGTGAGGAGGACAAGGGGAGTCTGGAAGGCAACATCTCTCTCCAGGAGCTGACCACAGCAGTCAAGCAGATGGCCAGCAGGAAGGCCCCAGGGATTGATGGTCTATAAGCAGAGTTTTTCCAACTCTTTTGGAAGGAAATGGGGCCAGATTTGCTGCTGGTGCTGCAAGAGAGTTTGAAAGATGGAGAGCTGCCGCTTAGCTGCTACAGAGCTGTAGTGACTCTGCTGCCCAATGCCAAGTAAAAAAACTGGAGACCAGTCTCAATTTTATGTGCCGATTTAAAAATATTTTCAAAATGTCTGGCCATTAGACTGACAGAAGTATTGAACAGTATAATACACCCGGACCAGACCTATTGTGTGCCAGGACAGTCAATATTTGAAAATATATTTTTAATTGGAGATTATTTAACTTGTACTCAGATGAGTGATTTTAATGTGGGACTGTTCTCCTTAGATCAGGAGAAAGCTTTTGATCGGGTCGACCACCATTACCTGTTTACAACACTGGAGGCCTTTGGGTTTGGCTCCAGGTTTATTAATTATGTTAAAATTTTGTACAGTAATGTTTTTAGTATTTTAAAAATGAATGGTGGAATGAGTCGGCCCTTCCCGGTGTGCAGGGGCATCAGGCAGGGCTGCTCCCTGTCTGGCATGCTGTATTCCCTCTCCATCAGACTCTGCTGAGGAGCAGGCTGGAGAGATGGGCGGGTCTTGTTCTGCTCCTGCTGCGGCAGTAAAGGTGTCCGCCTATGCTGATGACAGTAATGTGTTTATTTGCAGTAACCAAGATGTCCAGCTGTTACAGCAGTGCCTAGAGACATTCCAAGGGGCTTCATCAGCAAAAGTAAACTGGGCAAAGTGTGACATAGGCTCATGTGCTTGGACCCTCCCCAGGGCCTGATTAATGATATCCAAAAGATCTTCATAGAGTTTTTTTGGGGTGGGATGCACTGGCTGAAGCCAGCCGTGCTGTACCTCCCTCAAGATGAAGGAGGGCAGGGTTGAGTTAGCATTGCCAGCAGTGTAGCAGGTTTTAGGCTGATGACAGAGCAGAGGATCCTGTATGCCGGGGAGGAAGCTCACTGGAGGAAAGTGGCCATTTTTTTCCTCAACAAAGTGGGATGTCTGGGGTTAGGAAAATATCTGTTTTTAACTGACCACAACATTCCAAACATCTTTGGACTGCCTGGGTTTATCTTAGTATTTTTAAAGTGTGGAAGACTCTGAGAGTGAAGAGGAGGAGATGACAGGGCAGAAACTGATGCAGGAACCTCTTATCTTTAACTTCCCAGCACCGTGTCTCCAGTCAGAGGCTTTGTTTGCCAGCTTTGGAAGGGCAGGAGTGACTAGACTGGCCCATTTGATGTCACCTGGGAATTCTTGATGGCTCAGTGCTGCTGAATTGGGTAGCAGACTGGGCTTGTGCAGCGAGAGACAGGTTAAAAAGTTGGAAGATCAGGACTCTGACTTCCCAGTGTTACTTGTGTCTCCCCAAGTAGGTGAGGAAGAAGAGGAGGAACAGCAATATAGCAAACTGTTAAAATTTCACAAAGTTTGTAGCAGTCTTCCACTGCTTAGAAAGCAAAGAGCTGTATTTTTTTAGTGTTAAAAATACATTTTATAAAGATCTAAAAGGAATGGTGGACTCCAAGTGGAGTGACAATCTTTCTGTGAAGGAGGAGACGGCACCAGTGTGGCGAGTTCTGTATAAGCCACCACTAGACAAGAGAACTGGGGACTTGCAGTGGAGGCTTCTCCACTGCATTTTAGCAACGGGGAGGTTCCTGCACAGAGTAAACCTGAATGTCAGCTCTGTGTGCAGTTTCTGTGGGCAGGAGGAGACTGTGTTTCACACGTACAGTGAGTGTGAGAGACTGCGGCCTCTGTTTCAGCTCCTCACAGAGTTACTGCAGGGTCTGGGGGTCTCTTTCAGTAAACAGCTTTTTATTTTTGGAACCCCTTATAGTTTTAAAGAAAATGAAACATGTGTTTTAATTAATTGTATTATAGGCCAGGCTAAACTGGCCATTTTAAAGAGTAGAAAGAGCCGTCTATCTGGTACAGGGATAGCTGATGTGGTCAGGCTGTTCAGGGTGCTGGTGGTCAGCAGATTAAAGGTGGATTTCACCTATTTTGGCCTGGTTAATGATCTCTGGGGCTTTCAGAGGAGGTGGGGTGTGGGAGACATACTGTGCTCTGTAGATGAGGAGGGAGAGCTCACTGTGCTGCTGTGAAAAAAAAACAAAAAAAAAAAAAAAAACTTTGAACTGATTTAACAAAAGTACAGTGTATTATGTTTTAATTTTGTTTTATTTTACAATAGATGCTGAGTTAATTCCATTGACCCCACACTCAGGACAAATATAAATCTGGACTTGTGTTTTTGTTTTTGTTTTTGAATGTTTTAATTATTATATAGCATAAAGGACTTTCAAAAGTGAAAAGTCTCTCTCTCTCTCTCTCTCTCTCTCTCTCTCTCTCTCTCTCTCTCTCTCTCTCTCTCTCTCTCTCTCTCTCTCTCAGTACAGTTACAGTAATGACAGTACAGTTACAGTAATGACAGCTTGCTACAGTAATGACATAAAGATTTAAATAGTGGTGAAATAAAAATATGGAAATAAATATGGAAATCGATAAACTTTCAAACACATTGGGACCCATGTAAGGATAGCCGTAATGTAAACAATTGTGGCTGCAAAATCCAAATTGCCTAGCGGCCAGGCAAGTCTTTGCACTGTGGACTAAGTAAACTTAAGTGCAATGCAAACTACTCAACATGCACAAATAATGAGCTGCAATCATGATAATGAGGGTCACAATGAGCGCCGCCTGTGCATCAGGGTATTTACTGGCCACACTTAAAGCTCAGAGTGAGGGGAGTGAGGCGTATATAGAGCAGTAGAAGCTGTATGAGATTTGTGGAGCACGAAAATCAAACCAAACAACAACATATACACAAGAATATAAGAAAGGTTACAAACGAGAGGAGGCCATTCGGCCCATCTTGCTCGTTTGGCTGTTAGTAGCTTATTGATCCCAGAATCTCATCAAGCAGCTTCTTGAAGGATCCCAGGGGGTCAGCTTCAACAACATTACTGGGGAGTTGGTTCCTGTGGAAGACCACAGCTCTGCCCTTTAGAAATTGGCAGGGATGGGGTTAAATTCCCCTACCTGCCTGGGTTCATGTGTTCAGGTGGCTGGGGTTGATTAGATGATTAGTTTAATTAACGATCAATCAGCGCCCAGCCACCTAACATAAAAGGAGGCCTCTGCTTCTCATTTAGGGAGAGGGAGCTGAGGAAGCAGGTTGGTGTTTTGGTTGTATGTTTGAAAGTTTGAATCCAGTGAAGGCATTGCCCAGCCTGGAAATTGTTATTTTTGCTTTTTGTCTTGCTTTATTTGTGTTTAAATCCCTTTGTTTTGGCCCTTGTGCCCTTTCATTTTTGTGTTTATTTATAATAAAATAGTTATTTTTTTGAACTACAGACTGTCTCTGGGCCTCTATCCACTCGCCAGCCTGCCACAGTTCCAGACCCTCATAATTCTCTGTGAAAAAAAAAGTGCCTCCTGTTTTCTGTTCTGAATGCTCTTTTTATCTTATCTCCATTTGTGACCTTCGGTCCTTGTTTCTTTTATCAGGTCGAAAAAGTCCCCTGGATCGACATTGTCAATACCTTTTAGGATTCTGAATGCTTGAATCAGATCGCCTCGTAGTCTTCTTTGTTCAAGACTGAATAGATTCAATTCTTTTAGCTTGTCTGCATATGACATGCCTTTTAAACCCAGAATAATTCTGGTTGCTCTTCTTTGCACTCTTTCTAGATCAGCAATATTCTTTTGTAGTGAGGTGACCAGAACTGAATACAATATTCTAGATGAGGTCTTACAAATGCATTGCAAAGTTTTAACATTACTTCTCTTGATTTAAATTCAACACTTTTCATTATATGTCTTAGCATTTTGTTGGCTTCCCCACATTGTCTAGATGAAGATATTTCTGAATCAACATGAACTCCTAGAGCTTTTTCATAGATTCTTTCTTCGATTTTAGTATCTCCCATATGATATTTATAATGCACATTTGTATAGCCTGCGTGCAGTACCTTACACTTTTCTCTATTAAATGTCATTTACCATGTGTCTGCCCAGTTCTGAATGCTGTCTAGATCATTTTGAATGCCCTTTGCCGCTGCAACGGTGTTGGCCACTCCTCCTATTTTTATGTTGTTTGTAAATTTAACAAGTTTGCTTACTATACCAGAATCTAAGTCATTAATGTAGATTAGGAACAGCAGAGGACCTAACATTGATCCTTGTGGTACTCCACTGGTTATCTCACTCCATTCTGAGGTTTCTCCTCTAATCAGTACTTTCTGTTTTCTACATGTTAACCCTAACCCTAACATTGATCACTGTGGTACTCCACTGGTTACCATATGTCAGAGGAAAGACAGCAAAGTCCTCTAGGCACACAGAAAATAAAAGGTTTTTTTGTTGTCGTGGTGCGACGCATTCACTTGTCTCATCATATCTGCTGTGTAGAGGCTTTCATTAAAAAAGTGTAAATACAATAAAGCATTAGGATATGCATTACGACTTAGAGGGCATTATCGACCCTCCCCTAGTCATTCTGCATTCGAAGAAAACACTTTTGAGCAATACTGATGAATTAATTTATATTTAACAATAATTTAGTATAAAACATTTCTAACAAATGTCATTACCGTAATAGTTCCATCATTACTGAAACAAAATAAGTTGTTACAGTAATGACTGTTACGGTAATGACAATTTTAAGCTTTTTTAGGAATTTACAAAAATCTGGCCTACATGTCCTGACCTTGACCAACTTGGAACATATAAATCATGAAATAATTCTAACCTATACATTTGTTTCATAAAACATTTAATCATAGCAGAACAGCATGTATGGTAATTACGCATAATTAACTTAATCAATGATTTTCAGGTACCTGAAGTGATTTTTTTTTAAAGAAATGTTTGAAACTCATCTACTCACCATGTGGCCAAGTTGGAAATTATACAATCTCTTTTCATGATCACATGGTCAAATGGGGGGCCTAAGGCATGTTTTCACTAGGGGGCAATACACTGTCTGTTAATGTAATGACATTGAAAACTAGGAACAGGTTTGCAATGGCTTTTTATTCTAAAAAATATATATATTAAAATACTAGTTCAACATTATACTATAATATAACATTCCTTTTTAAAAATATTGCCATTAAAATGATTCCATAAAATACATTTGTTTTAATGAGGAAGTATAAGAGCTGAGCGTGGGTACACTGCACTTTTATTTTTAAAAAATCACCGTTAAATGTTAATATTGCTTAAAAATAATGATGCATATTTACTAAATGTTAATGAAAACAGCTAAAGAAACACTTGTATACTGCATCCTCTAAAACTTTTTTATTTTTAATATTTAAATACACTTTACTTCGTGGGGACTCTATCTGTCCCATTTCTATAGAATGACTCAAATACACAAAACAAAACAGCCATAATTATAGTGAAAATACACTATAATTATAGTGAAGAAGAAGAAGAAGAAGAAGAAGAAGAAGAAGAAGAAGAAGAAGAAGAAGAAGAAGAAGAATTACAGCACACATATTATACATTGGGGTGGGGTACCCTGTCACAGCAACGTAAAAAAACACTCAGACCCTAAAAGAAACGTGGTCACTAACATGTCATGGTGGACGGAGCCTACAGATGTACGCCACTTATCAGGACAAGCAACAGATGTGCTACAGTGGTCCAAATCACAGAAAACTTGTAGAAGAAAGACATACTTGTTTCCAATAAAAAATGCACCGGAGCTAAGAGGTCTTACCCAGGATTAAGGTTATTGTGTAATATTTGATCTATTTAGTACGTAGGCCTATTGAGACTCATTAGCACTTAGACAAAGAACATGGTTCCCCTGCTGGTAGAGGGAGGTGGGATGAACAAGAGGTAACATTTGATTTAGGGATAGATTCGACCTGTCTCTTTTTGGAGCAAGCAGCTTCTTTTCACTTGCTTAATTACCTTGACCTCATCCCTATTGGGAAACTGCAATGCTTGTCCTTACTAGTTTAGATAGATTGCATTTTGATCATGCGTGAATTAAAAGCTCAAATAAACCAAGTTCTGGGTCTCCGGTGGCTGAATTAACAGCTGCAGGAATGAAATAACAAGTGGAGCTTGTCGGTGTGATCTGCATGAGGATCTTCATCTAAAGGGCACTGCACAGAAAGACAAAGCAGCCCGCAAATTGTAATTCAGGTGAAATCATCACATTTATTCAAACAATGGGCTCACATATATAACCACGAAGAAGGAGTGCGTTCTGATGAAACTCATTATGAGCCTTTTCTTATGGAAGAGAATAGTATGCAGAGAAATGCTGCTGCACCTTGATAGTATTGTGCACACAACCATACACTGAGACAGCCTGTTCTAAGAAAGGTAAGCCCAGCAATTCTTTAATTTGGGGGAAACATTTTCGATCAACATCAACACCATTCAACCTTACAAATCTGACATTAAGAACATTGTTAAAGTGTTGCCACTGTGTTATATAGAAAATGGTCTATTTGAGTACATGAAACAAGTACACATTTTAGCAGCTGTTCACACTGCTTTCTCCTCAGTGGTTGTTGCTACAGTACTTGCTATCTTGCATAGTCACATGATCAGAGATTCATATGTTCAAAAATCTCTCCTCCTGTAATTTACCAAAGGCCAAATATTTCTTGGAAACAAATTCCAAAGTAGAAGCCATATCTACTCCAGGGCAATATGTTTAATTTCCTCCTCATGCAGGCATTTATTCATTTATTTGTGCATTTATTTATTTCAATGCATCACTATGCTACACCCTGCAGCACTATTCAGTATTCAGTATGATTCAGTATGAGGTGAGTTAATGGCATATGCTGTAATAATAAGGTCTGGCTACTAAGGATTTGACAAGCAAGCCCATGTTTTTCTCTGACTGACTTACATTGAAATAGGTCATGATAGTGCTGGCAGTTTCTAAGCTGTCAAGCTTTTAATTTCTAAAATGCATGGAAATGAAATGTATGTCAGAACATTAAAGTGATCCATGTCTTCATAGTAACAGATTTCTTCCAGCCTCAAATAAGCTGTACATAATACGATAATTCCTTTACTCTCCTCCCAAGGTATTCTGATTTGCACAAATAGAGTGATTTGGCCGTTTTGATAATTATATGGAAATCTGCAGTTCGTGTGTTTTGTTCTCTTGCTTCCTGTACAGTAGCTGACATAATTAAATATACAGTACAGTTCAATTCCATGTCCAGTATCTTTACAGGTTGCTGATCATTCTTTGGGCACAGTTTAGAAATGGTTCACAGAAAGATAAGTTTTTGTCCTGGCTTGAGACACAATTGTATACAATAGTGTGCAAATGTATTAAAACCGCTCGAGATTAGTCTTTTATACCCCTTACTGCATACACCTACCTGCATGAAAACCTCTGAGGCAATTTATTTAGGGAACCATTTCAAAGAGAAATTACTCAAATAAAGTATTAAACATAAATAAACCCTATTCAGAGGAAACCTCTGGGAGACTCAATTTACAACTGTGGGCTCAATTTACAACTGTGTACTGTAATGAGTTGTAATGAGTTGAAGCTGCTAGATACAAAGTATTGTGGAAAGTTCTGAAGCTTGCAATGGTAAAATGTACTCATTGTAATTGAAATGTATGAGAAGAAAGTGAAATAGTATTACTGTATCTAAGGTTGAGGCCAGCAGAGTTCAAGTGAATCATATGTGAGGCTCGTAACAGTGGTAGAACGTAATTGATTAAAATACAAACAGAATTTCCTCAGCTGTCAGTATTTCTACTATAAATAACAATGTTATAAAAGCATGAATTCAGTTACACACTATTTTCCCAGCACATGGGAACCTAGTCACAAAACTTGATTTGAAATGTTTTATGGAATGTTTGGGGATTTGTTCTTTAAAGCCCATTTTGATGAATTAAATTCAGTTCATTAAACCTTGTTTCACTGTTTTAGAGAGGATTATACAGTTATACTCAGTTATCAAAGCTCTGTTTATAAAAATGTATATGAAAGTTGTGCTGTATTTGGTGAAAATAAACTGTTTCAAATGCTCTGCATTTCAACTTGGATGTGGAGTTTGAACATTTAAAAGTTCATCAATACTTGGGAAAACCACTCGAGAAAAAGTTAATGGTGGAGAATGTTAGGTTATTAACCATTAATGTATGGTTAATACACCCGAAACCTGAATATTCTATACCAAAGCCGCTCAGCCAAGCCTGTGACGCAGTTGTGCCCGCTGTCGAGGGTATAAAGGACTGCATGCACAGATCCCACTGTCATTTTTCCTTCAAGCCTGCTCTACTGTCATGGAAGCAGCAACCTTGGAGGTTAATGGTTACATTTCTATTTCAGGGAACCAGGGTTATAATAATAACGTTCCCTTTCAAGTACAAAATGTAACCATTTTCCGCATGGGTAAGTGTACCAAAGCTGTATCAAGTGCAATATTGCTGAACGACTGGAATGCTACAAGGCTAAGCCAAGAGGCTACCTTTCACATACCATACATAACCCCAGTAACAAGCAGCTAGGGTAAATGCCTGTGTTGTAAGGGTCGACTTGGAGACCACCCTTAACACTCTAGTTCCAAAACCAGGGTTTTGAGGATGGGAAATAAGCTTCTCTGGAGGGGCAAGTTGTCTTGCTCATGGGCAGTCCTGACTGTCTCTGTTATCCATTTGGAGCTGCTGACATCAAGCCCAGAAGTTTCTGGAAAATGCGTTGAGCTGAAATAGCGCTAAACAGGATGGCTATTCTCTTCACTCTGCCATACGACAAAGTGGACAACATGGACCTGGAATCCAAGCACACTCCTAGATAGGAGGCTGTCTGAGAAGGCGTGTGCTGGCTCTTCACATGATTCACCATAAGCCTCAACCATTGAAGGTGGCCGGTGACTCATTATCAAAGATTCATAGATGGACTGCCTTGTCTCACATTCTGTAGGCCAGGGCACTTGCTTGTCCTGGTCAGGCAGACTGGCCTTGCATGTGTCGAAGGGATAAAACCCAGCCATGATGCAAGTAGCAATGTACAAGTGCTGCCTCAGCCTGCTTAAAGACAGCAACAGGCTGTTCAAGGTGTTTGGTACTGGACCGGGGATGTAAGCACTGGTCTGTAGTGGGTCGGAACTGGGATGGTACCGGGTCGGTTCGGTTCCAGTTCAGTGACTTTAGCACTGAGTCGGTATGGTATATCAGGTGTGGTAACCTCGGCCCCGGTCTGGTGCGGTACGGTACCAGGTCGGGAACTGAGTGGGTCGGTGACCATGGTCCACCGATTTGCAGTTACTGTGGGGAAGCACTGTACAGGGATGCCCACCTGTACAGTCAGTACCCACACAAGACTGAGGGAAGCCTGCTTGCTAGAGGTACTAACAGCCCTTGTAATGGTGATGGAAAACAGTCACCAAAACAGCAGCAAGATACTGTGGAACAAAACTGCAAGTAATCTCAATTCGAAGCACGTATCTCTGTCCAGCGCAGTGTTGCTGCAGCAGCTGTGTGCATATTTCTGTAAAGAAAAACACAGACAATACAACGAGAAAAATATTTCTTCACAGAAAACAATAACAACACAATTACGGTTCAGAAAATAAAAGTCTCGTAACTTACAACAAGAATTTAATTTAACTCCAGCCAGAGTTAGAAACTTGTGAGGAGAGAGCAAGTAAGTCAAGTTATGTTGCTTGATCCCTGGGAAGGAGCAACTCAAGCTGCTGGCTTCAGGTGGGGCACAAGGGCACTGCGGGATGTATCAAACAAAAGGCTGTAGTGCACAATATATGCAAAATTAGTGTAAATAAATGATCGCATAAATGATGTAAAACACGGTCAGGTAAGATCTTAAAAGAAAAAATGGTTCTGAGATCTGTGCGCAGTCCTTTATACCCTCAAGGGAGGACATGACTATGTCACAGAGGCTTGGCTGAGCGACTTTAGCATAGAATATTCAGGTTTTTGGTCTTTAGTAGGTAAACATCCATGCAGTAATGTTTACATTTCTTACTTGAAAGGGTAACTACAGCTATGGCCAAAAGTTCTGCATCGTGAACAGTTTTAAGACTGATACATAATGGAAACAAAAACTATATTAAAATAATATAGATATTTTATTTAAGTTATGTCAAAAAACTCCAAAATTATATTGATGTCTACTGAAAGCCATAACAGTAGTACAATATATGGAAAACTACAAAGTGGTATGCAATTCAATATGTTAACTTAGCATTATTCACCATTTTGCATTTGACTTTATAAAGCAAAATTAGTTGATTCTATCGGTTGATTGTAAAAGGATTTGCATGGGTGACATCAGAACACAAACTAAAACAAGTAATAGTGGTAAAACTGAGAGGCTACGATGCTCAGTACTTTATTAAATAAAAGGTTTCAAAAGTACAAAACACAAAAAGTAAATGGCTCGAGGGCCAAAACAAACACAACCAGACCACGGATACCATTACATTCAGGATGGTTCACAGTAAGTAGCAATCGTTTTGGTTCTTTTACTGTTTACATGCAACCCGTCTCTCTCCAATTCAGAACCCGACTCAGAGAGCGAGATCTTATATAGCAGATAGTCAGGAGCTAATGAGACAATTGATGATCATTTATCTCCTGACTACCTGCACTCCACACGTGAAGACAGGGAGAGGAAGTTAACCCACTCCCTGCTAAATCAACACAATATTAAATAGCAGAATGTTTTCATCTGCACTCATACATCTGCAAGAAAAAGGTTTTTCACCACTCTATTTACATAAGGGGCAGGATACTCTGCCACAGTGATGCAAACTCTTTAGCAAGAGTGGTACATGCTCTGGATTTTATCTTATCTCTGCAATTGATCCTCAGTCTGAGATAAATGGTGTCCCTTTTAGGCAAATGAAGTGCAGTGCATTTATAAAAATACCTGCACAGTGTAGCCCCCCCTCTGTGAAACCTCTAGATAAAAAAGTCACACCTAAAGCATTCAAGTCGCTTAATTTTGTAGGAGTCTGTTGCATTAACAACTGTTCATTAAATAGTTCTTAGAAATTGCAACAAAAAAAAAAAAAATCCTTGTCACAGGAAAGGTCATTTCTGAGGCAATTGCTTCTGTAAACATGATCATTTGAGATGCACAAAATGACAGGCTTGTAGTGCCGAGAATAGTCACAGTTCCTCTAGCACTGCTTTTAGCGCCTTTTCTTAAGGCCCTTGACGTCGAAGGCTGACAGTTTAATTATTAGCGTGCTTGGAGGGATAAAGAGGCTTGCACTGCACCACCTCCCACCTATTAACACTAACTTGAAAAATACAGCTGCGAAAAAAAGCTGGCTTTACATAAGAGCCTGCAGCGCGTTTCCTGTCAATGTCTTCATTATCGCAGGCTTTACTGATAAGGGGAGGGAGTGCTTTCTCCCATTCACAACTGCTATTTGTCAATAAAACTGTTGCTTTTATTTCATGCTTTTTATGAATGCTTATTTTTCTTTCGTTTTGGTATATATTACAGCACTATACATCTGAATGGTCTTTAATAAATATGAAAACCTATAAGTAGATGTAGGTTTACATATTTTCCTATATCAATGGCTCTAATTACCATCTAATTATCATCCATAACTACATATACTCCAATCCACAAAAGCCTTGCTGTCATTTATCCCTGTGTACTGAGTTCCTATTTACCTAATCTTTGTGTTAGTATTCCTTTAATTAGCACACTAGTTTATTGTATTTCTAATTAACCCAACACCCCGTCTTCACCAAGCAGCTGGCTTTATCTGCCAGCCTGGCTACTGAACCTCCAGTCCTGCCTCCTACCGTTCATTTGTTATTCAGTGATGCTTCAAAGGACAAGGCCATGGGACAAAATTACACTAATTTAAAATGACAGCATCTAATAAATCATGCTTTCTAATACATCATTCAGTCACTGTGCTGCAGCCTTTCTGAACTGAATAAACAAATTACTGGGAGCCATATATCACAAAACTGTGATGGTCAGATTGTCAAATCAAACAGGGTGAACTTTTGGGAAGCGTGTTCTGTGTTATCAGATGACTTTATTAGCGTAGGTTTATCATAGGCAATGGCTGGGCCAGAAGAGTGAGCACAGGGTATAACAGTAAAACAATAGAAAAAACTGGAACTGAAAGACTATCTGGCTCAGCAATGCTACCTGTATTGTAGCTTTCTAAAGAGGACTTCTGAATGTGTAAATCGTACTGGTTTTCAAAGCCTTTTCATCACTCTCAATGAATTACATTTTAATAGAACGTTATTCATGTGCCATACTTTGGCTCATATTCTGAGTTTCTTTCTTTTTTTTGGCAACTCATTACAGAACACTACCTTTCCCTTGGAGGAACTGCAACCACACATCACCTGGATTGGAGGGACTGCTGCCACGCATCACCTGGATTGGAGGGACTGCAACCACACATCACCTGGATTGGAGGGACTGCAACCACACATCACCTGGATTGGAGGGACTGCAACCACACATCACCTGGATTGGAGGGACTGCTGCCACGCATCACCTGGATTGGAGGGACTGCAACCACACATCACCTGGATTGGAGGGACTGCAACCACACATCACCTGGATTGGAGGGACTGCAACCATACATCACCTGAATTGGAGATACTGCAACCACACATCACCTGGATTGGAGGGACTGAAACCACACATCACCTGAATTGGAGATACTGCAACCACACATCACCTGGATTGGAGGGACTGCTGCCACGCATCACCTGGATTGGAGGGACTGCAACCACACATCACCTGGATTGGAGGGACTGCAACCACACATCACCTGGATTGGAGGGACTGCAACCACACATCACCTGGATTGGAGGGACTGCAACCACACATCACCTGGATTGGAGGGACTGCAACCACGCATCACCTGGATTGGAGGGACTGAAACCACACATCACCTGGATTGGAGGGACTGCAACCACACATCACCTGACTGAAACCACACATTGGGAGGGACTGCAACCACACATCACCTGGATTGGAGGGACTGCTACCACGCATCACCTTGATTTGTTTGTTCTTTTAAATATGTAACAAAAAAAGGAAATACCTAAATCTCCTTTACAGAACTGCCTTCTTTTAATCACTGTTCTTAATATAAAGAAATGACAACAGAAAAAACGTAGTTGCCCAAAACATCAGTAACTGGCGACCATGTCTTAACCACTATTCAAAAGGAGAGCTTGCCAAACACATGTGAAAGCACAGAAGCAAATACACAGAACCAAGTGTGTACACTGTTTCAGAGCACAATGTTTGATTGAGTTTATAAGGCAATTTCGTTTGGTCTAAAACAAAACAGCAAGCACAGTTAAAATATGGAAAGAAACAATTTTAGCATGCTTATTTTTTTGTTAGCCAAAATGAAAAACTTAAATTCTTCAAACTTGCTCAGAAAATGAATGGCACAGAATCTTGTAAATTAATGTAGTTTTCTGGTATTTGGAAACTCAACAATAACTAGGCAAGCTGCTTTTTGGCATGAGTTTCCGCATGGATTAGAAAACCAATGTCTCCTGCTCATACTTCACAGTGTACATCGACTGCAATGCTCAAATGTTTCCCTGGTTGCTTATTTTCTGCCATAAAATATAGATAAGGTGAAGCATTAATAATCATTGCCCCCAGGCTAAACTGTTGTTTCTATAACCAGGCCTGTGTGTAATTTACAGGAAATATGGTAATATTTCATCAGCTTGTCACAGAAACAAAATACAATGTTATGATCTGTCACTAAAGTTCATTTACAGTTCAGAATTCTGCAGGTATTCAATTTAACCTTACCTTTCAACTAAACACCAAACTCTGCAGCTGAGAGGCAGGTGTGTGTCCTACACTGATGTCAGTGTTATTAACTCAGCAGCTGCTAGGAGAAGATGCATTACAAGATGCATTGCAAATATGTAAGTGTACAATCAAGTTCTCTATTCCTCTCTGTAATGGCTTCAGTTCAGCTGAAGTGTGATTTGTTAGAGTACCATCTTTCTTACAATGAGAGAGCTAACATTTTTTCGCCAAACATTTTTTTTTTGATACGCTTCCTAAAACGGCCAGTGAATAAGTGAACATGATGCAGAATCGACATTTAAAATTTAAATTGTCATACGGCCAGAAGGAGAAGGCCAAGTAACATCTATGGGGGGGGGTCACTGGGTAAGTTAGATAACCCTGATGAAGAGACCCTGACAGCTCTGGGTTAATGTATTATACCAAATATGAACCTCCCTGTTTTTCACATACCATGCAATGGTATGAGTGGGAAGGGATCCAGCACAGAGGGGAGTGCGCCAAGTGAATGTAAAAAAAAACAAAAAAAAAACTTTTCCTGTGCAATCCAGAAAAATGAGTGCCCAGAATAAAAGACAATGTCAGTTTATGTTTCTAATTAAGGGTGACACATGTTTGAAGCAGTTTAAAGTAGTCTTAATGAAAGTGTCTAATAAGTACATTAAGTGATAATTAGCTGCAGTTGTAATATCAAATATTTCTTATATAAATTAGAATGTACAATCACCATGGCAATCAATTGTACTGATTAATTCATCTCTTGGGATTGTTAAAGGCATTTCAATGAATTATGGCTAAAACAGACAAATCTGTTTTTGTTCTGAAAGAGGTGACACAGCAAAAGATGGTAATTGAAGAACAAGCTGTTTTAGTACAAGAAAGGGAACAATGTTTTCTCAACTGTCATGTTAAAACACTTAAGTCAACTGTGTTGGCTTTAGCAGAAATTGTTCTGAGTTTCAGAGAGCCTGTTGAATCCATTTTGAAAGGATGTTGACTCAAAAATAATGTGGCACTATGTGCTCTGAGGCTATACTTGTTTTTTAGCTGGATGATTGTTGTTTACATTAATGCAATTTGTTGTAATACATACATTAAGGGAAATACGTTGTATGGAGGAAGCACTAAAGTTTAATTTAATGATCCAAGAAGTGGAGCATCTTAATACGTTTAACTGCTTTTTTACCGTTAAGGGTAATTTATTGTAGTGATCCAGACAGTTGTGTTTGTGTTTATAATTCCAGCTGTAATTATGTTCCCCTCTTGCTATGTGTTCCCCACTGCTGGTTTGTTTACCTCTGTCTGTGTCTGTGTAATTCTAGCCTGCATGTGGGCATGTTCTATATCTTCCCTGTGATTGGTTGTTACCGGTCTGTCCTCATTGGCTGTTGTCTGTCTGTGCCCATTGGTCCTGGTGTGTGACTGAGGGCCAATGGGATATGCCTGAGTCCTGTATGCTGTATAGAATACTGTATGCTGTGAAACGGACAGAGCAGTGGACTTTGGCAGGCATTGAGATAGTGTCAGAAATTGTGTATGGTGAGGACCAAAATAAAAAATTATTGGAACCAAGAAAGAGCGTGTCTTCTCCTGTTTTCTGCCTCCTGCTGAAATGCTACACTGGCGTCAGAAGCGGGATCCAGACCAGTGGCTGCAGCCCACCCATCCCAGATCCGGTGGGGTGGTGGATTGCAGGACTTCTTAGGTGGCCTTGAGGAGCAAGGCTGGTGCCTTGCCTGCAGGGAGTTCGGGCACAAGGTGGTACGCTGCCTCTTAAAGGAGGAAGAGGAGGTACTGCCTGCCCTGAAGTAAAAGATGAGGAGGGGTGGCCGTTTCTACCGTCAGAGAGGGAGGTGTTGCGTGTCTGGCTGCCAGAAAGTGCAGCCTGAATGCCTGAGTGTGAGGTGGACCAGTGGAGCTGCTGGAATCCTGACCCATCCTGGATCTGGTGGGATGGCGAATGGGAGGACCTCCTTGAGGACCGGGGGTGGTGCCTTGTCTGAAGGAAGCTGGGGTACGAAGTAGGGTGCTGTCCCTTCCAAGAGGGCGAAGTGGGCTGAATATGAACAAAAATGAGGAGCAACGAGCAAGGAAGCTGGTGCCGTCTCCCATGTCAGAGAGGGAGGTGCTGCCTGCCAAGTAACTGAGAGTGAGGTGCTGCCCGACCAATTGCCGGAGAGGGAGGTGACGGCCCCCCCACCCCGAATCCTGAAGAGTGTCATCGCCATTTGTTCACTTCTTTCTGTACAATACTCGGTTTATTATGGTTCTTTATCTCCGTTCCCTTTTCAAAGTCCACCTTCTTGAACACACCGGCCCACACAGAAAAGATGCAGGTTTTTATACAGATGACCACCTCCGAATCAACACTAAATTATTCAATTCAGAGATGGTCACATTCCACACGAGTATACACAATAACAACCAAAACTACAATAAACCCTTAAAACCCCCATTGTTTAAAAGTGTATCTTGCAGGTCAAGCACAGCAATACATTTCTGTATAGATTTCATCAATAGAAATAAGATGTTTTTATGCAGTTAAAAAATATTAATAAACAACAAAGACATGATGGATTTTGTGTGCTGTATGACCACACCCACTCAATAATCGTGCTGGCCGAGGTATGACACAGGCCCGGTTTTTGGGATGGAACCGCATAACAGTCTCGCATTTTGACTGGTCCATGTCTGTCACATGAATATGTCGCCACACAAGTGGAAAAGCTTGCAGGCATTTTCCTAACATTGCAATCAGAGAGAGAAAAAGAGAGCTCTGCTTTCCACAACCTTTCAATTAAAATATAATGTGGCATTTTGCTGCACTAATATAACAAACTGTGGGTTATTAGTTTATATGAATTATCATGTTATGCATGAATGTAAGAATTTAGTTTTTTTCTGTAGTGATGTACTTTTGTCTTTCAAACACGATGTATTTTAATATCAAGTATATACACTTATACAGTTTTGTTACAGGATACATTAGTTTATCTCTAATGTAATCACAGTTTTAAATAACGACTGCCTCTGTTTTGCTTTTGATAATGTCCCAAATTCTGGGCAGCTATAATTTTCAGATAACGTCCAAAATTCTGGGCTGCTCTGGTTTTTAGATAACTTCCCAAATTCTGCATTTTTTAATTCAGCCCAATTTTTGGGATATTGTGCTTAGCTGACAGCTGAGTTATAACTACAGTGTACAAAAATGTAAGATATAGAAAAAAATGTTTTTTTTTTTTTTTTAATGTGCACATATGATTTAAATGATTTAACTGGATAAAAATACATATTTAAGCAAAAGCCCTTCTGCTGTGTAGAAAATGATGGCTGTATGTATGTACATTTATGAAATCAAAATAAGCCTTAAAAAATAACTGATCAATTATAACCAATTCACCATAAACATGGAAGCTGAAAATACTGAAAGCGTTGTATCCTCTGCATGTATCACTCAGTCATGTACTGTAATAGAACACTTAAGTTAAACCTGAAATGTCAAGCATTAAGAAACATTACACTATGAGGTAACTGCTGTAAAGAGGGGGTTTTGTTTCAAGATATCCTAAAAAAAAGGCATGATGTTATAAAAAATGCTCTAAAAAAAACACAGAAAGGTCTAAGTCAAACAATGCACAGTAGGGGCTAAAATACCCCTCAAATGTTTTATGTAACAGGCACTACTACTATTAATGATGCACTTGACTTGGCCATTTTAATCCCGGTAGTATTCTCAGCAATCATCCCTGTGTTCCAGACCCTGGGTACTCACCTACACCAGGACCTGGCCATGCCGCAATAACAGCCTTGGATTACAACAAATATCCCTGTTTCTTTTATGGATTTTTACTTATTTCTTATCCTACAATAATATATTCTGTTTGTTTCTCTGTTGAGTTTCTGCATAGATTAATGAATAATTAATAATAAAAAAAATGTATCCTTGGTATTGTGGTTTCTGCACAATAAACAAAGTGGCAAAAGACCCATTTTCATAAAGTAATGTTATTACTGTGATTTACTTATGCCCTTTTTTTAGCTGTGCACGCAAGTGAAAACTCATGTTTAACTAAATAAATAAACTCTTCAAAATATTTTAGAAGAGGGAGTATTGTAAAAAGAAAAAACACCTCACCGTTCTGGTTCTCGTTTATTACAGTCCTCTTAACAAACAATACTAGGATCACAACAAGACGTAAATCGGTGCAAGGCAAAATTCGTTACGATAATTATTTCTAATATTTATCAACTATGTAATTTATGGAGAACACTGATGTGGTTTTTGTCTTCAAATTCATGTGCAGCAATGTTATTTTAGAATATTTCAGATAGTTTCTCTGCCGCACTAAAGAAAATAATCATTACTTCATTATAATCAGAATTACTCCATACCGCTGTTTTCACATTGCCCCGCTCAGGTCTTCTCTCGCTGATCAACGAATGAGCACTGACACAAATCGAAATGGGCCGAGATTTATGACTCATGCGAAAACAAAATCTGATCAGAATGAAAGCTCGGCCAGTGATTATACTGACGTTAATAGCAGTTAATAGAAACAGAAGCAGTGTGAGAAAACAGAATGCAAGCAGCATGAACTGCAATGAATGAAAGCGAATTTGAGAAACGTTGCCCTAGCAGAGAGTGGATAAAATGCATTGGCTTTGGATGAAAAGCAAATGAAATATGTCCCCAGTACCCAGTAGCGGCACCATAAAAAAGTCCCTGTACAGAGTACCAGTGAGTACGAGCAGAAATTAGCAATACCAAAAGTTAACTGCAAACCACAGCAATAAATAAACTATATAGATTAAACAGACGATTACTTGCCTATCATATTACCAACGTATTCAAATTTCATTTAGTGTTAATTTTTTATACCGAAAGTTTACGGTAAACCACATCGATGAATAAACGAATAGCTAGCTAAGTAATCATGCGGCTACCTAGCAACTGATTAAACTGATATTAACGATATAATATATGTTTTATCAATTACAAATAACCAAGTTAGCAGGACATGAGGCAGCAATGTAATAGTTATTAAGAGCAATATTGTGTTGTGCTTTTTTGTTATGAGGAGGTGAATTATTTTTTTCAATGCGTTTCACATTATTGCTTGGCCTAATGTTTGTCTAATCATTATTTATAATACAGGCTTCAATTTAAAATTCAAATGATACTAACAAATCACTTCATTAGGTGAATTTGTCAGGGCTCTGAATGTGAAAGAGCCTTAAAGAGACAATAAATAAAATAATCAAATAAAAACACAGCAGCAGCAGCAGCAGATGCGAACGGAAAAGTAGTACAGGGCTGTAATCATTGTATCCACTCTAACCACCTAATGTGTCACGACGTATTACCCAAATAAGATGAACATGTCCAGTTCCTAAGAGTGTTTGCAATACTAGCAGCCTGCATGCCATGCAGAGCAAACGAGCGTGTGTTATCGGTTAACACATGCAACATCATGTACATATTTACAGGATGCTGGGAATGTATTAAATGCATTAAATGGGATACAAAACGTGCACATTCTAAACAGCTCTGTGCATCTAATCCTCCATTTACAACTAAACCAGTCTGAATACCATTAAGGCTAACCTGCTTCAACTTAGTCCTGCTGAGTTATCTAGAAATACAGTAGGTTCTTACAATAGAATCCTTTGATTTAAACCGGTTTCAATCAAATCTACAGTACAATTAATTACCCCCCCCCCCCCCCCCCCCCCCCCCCCCCCCGCATGCACAGGCAATGTGTCTCTGGATCTATATTAATCCACACTGTGTCTGTTGCTTTGGAAACACCACTCTCAGTTATGCTTTTCCATGTCCTATTTTTAGGGTTGAATTCACCAACATGGATTAAATAAAACTCAGTTTACTGCTAAACTAGTGTTAGTTGATCTGGATTTCTGTTTTAATCACAGCTTCAATGCACCACAGAAATGTCAACCAGGACTAGTAAATCTAATTAAGCAGGTAATCCTAGATTTCTGATTAGCAATCAGAAGTTATTTTATACTCCACATTTAGCAAATGTAAAAGCACATGTAAACAAAAGAGCACAGAAAGCATAAGAAAACATTACATTATATACATTTTACTTATTATATACTATTTCTCTGCTCAGATGATGTTTTAAATTAATTATCAAAAAGCCCCACATGCAGTTTTGATTGTAGACGAGTGCAGCTAATGGAAACTGTCTCTGCACCTGTTTCCCGGTGATTGCAGTCAGCTTATAAACCCTGTTTAGAAAGAGAAGAAAGAACTGGAGTCAACGACACGTAGATCCATGCAAGTTACAGGGTTAGTGAGTCAGGTCGAGTTAGTCCTTGGCATTAAACACGTTTCTAGAAACAACACATTTTCTTTTGTTTGCATTTGGACAGCGCAGGCAGGCGCTTATTGAAACAAAGTGTTTATGACTCGAGGTACTGGGGAGAACGATACGTGTGTGTTAGTGAACTGAATGTGAAATAGACTAGCAGCTGAGTTATTGGAGTCGTAGCAACTTGGAAAGTAAGCATTTCTGTAACCCCAGAATGCTTTTCGGGTTATGAGAAGAGACTGACGGTGTGGAGGCAGTAGCCACACTTCTAGTGGATGGTTGCAGCAGGTGGATTACTTGTGTTTTTTTTTTGTCTCTTTTCTTTTGATACACAGCATTTGGAGAACAAGTGAGGAGTTTTGTTTTATTGACTATGTTTGGACCGAACACTTATATTGTATAGTTATTTTTTTGGAAGATTTGTGTGGAGTGATAATTTTTTTGCGGTATTTTTTTATGTTGCTCATCTTACTGCTGCACCATTCCTAGAGGTGCAGCTCCATACCTGTTCCAGTTGAAGAGTGGAGACTATCAGACCAGAATAGTTGTGAGGAGGGACCTGCTAGCGGAGGTGTTGCAGTAAAACCCTGATACCGATACTAGCTCCCTTGTGAAGTATAATATACGGCTCGCCAGCATGGACAGTGTAATCAGGTGAGCTTCATATGTGTGTGGTCTTAACGGAGAGGCTGAACTTGTAGAGGGAGACTTGAGTCAGGGCTCATTTGCGGTTTCGTTTTGCATCTCCTACAGGGCAGGCGAGTTCCCGTCCCTGAGATGGGCCTGGTGGAGGTATAAGCAGCATCGAGGGAGGAGATCTCTCTCTGGGAAAGCCTGTCCCTTGGTGTGAAGGACGAATGGTCAACATTATAAAGGGATTGATTTGAGATTTGTTTAAGGACATTCAACATTCAGCTTGACCTTGGTTATCCTTTTTTTTTTCTTTTTTTGGCTGCCCTTCATTTTTTTTTAATTAATATTTTTTTCTTTCTTATTATCAATTATAACCTGTTTGTATTTTATATTTCCACTGTGGGAACAATAATTGGTTTCATTAGAACTTACCTGTCTGGAGTCTGTCAGGTCGAGCATCCCAGTGTCTTGCCAGGTCTAAGAAACTGTAAGGAGAGAGATAGAGAGTTTAACATTTGTGTACATTTCTTGGTGTCTTACCACCAGGGGGCGAAAGCCTGATCTGTTCTTCTCTGATGCAACCCTGACATGTAGTTACATAGTAAATACATGTGGAATTACACATAGTTACAATGTTAGTATGCACAGTTATAACATGTAAATCTTTTTGCACAATATATGTAAATACATAATTGTTTCAGACAAGGGTTTGGGGTTAGGGTTAGGTTTTGACTTGGCGTTGGGGTTAAGGTTAGGTTTAGACTTAGTGTTGGTGGGCAGGGTTAGGTTTAGAGTTAAGGTAAGGTTTAAGGTTAGGATTAGGGTTATAAGTACATTGTAACTATTCATAATAATGTAATTATGTGCAAGTACAGATGTATTTACTAAGTAACTATGTAAATACTCAGTGTAAAGTGTTAGTGACTATTGCTCTGTTCACCATTGTAATAGTTAAATGACCTATCGCAGAGAAAGACACGTGTGGCTGGAAGATGTTAACCCTTACATTGCAATCTGAAAGTACAAGGTACTTTCTGTTGTTTAATTAATGCCCAGATATGCTATAACAATATTTTCTCAACATCGTCACTTTCTTAGTTGTTTTTCAGAGTGATAATATTGAGATCAGTTGTTTGAGTCAGATTCAATTGTGGGTATTGGACAAGACAATGCTTTTTTTAAATACAAAAGATGTCCATAATACTTAAAACCAATTCCGTCAGGATGATAAATGTAAGATGCATTTCTTTATGTCTCCAAGTTATTGCAGTATATCCATTCTTGTGGTTTGAGTATGCACAGGAAATAAAAAGAAATCACAGGCACATGGTTGTATCTTTGAAAAGCTTTCTTTCTTTCTTTCTTTCTTTCTTTCTTTCTTTCTTTCTTTCTTTCTTTCTTTCTTCCCCCCCCCCCCCCCCGTCCCCCCCACCCCCCCCCTTCTTTCCTTTCTTTCTTTTCCCTCTTTTCTTTTTTCAAACTTTTCTCTTCTGTTTGTCTTTTTCTTCTTTGGTCTTTCTTTCCCTCTTAGCTTTCTTTCCTTCTTTTCTTTCTTTCTTTCTTTCTTTCTTTCTTTCACGGTGGCTTCTATTGTAGAAAGGTAACTTGATATTAGGAAATATATTTTTCAGTAAAGCCAAGCCATGTGAAACTACAGGTCAAAGTTGATGGTACTGGTGCATTCTGTCGGAGAAGTTTCCATATCACTGAAGTGGCCAGTTTAAATAAGTTAAGGGATTAACAGCAGTAGGAGCAGTGGTGGGATTGCAAACTCCTGCAGAATAATACAAATGTTTAAAAACACATCTAAAACTATTAAGAAACAACATAGGATGACTGCCCTTACAGGCATATGTCAGTGCTGTAACTATAACTATATTGGGTGATTGTTTGTGATAGTTGGTAACTATATTGGGTGATTGTTTGTCCCTGAAGAGATTTGAGAACCTGGCCCTATTTCTACACTATATCTACTGTATTAGTTTACTGTCCAGTTGTTTAGAGTCTTTCCTAAACATGTATACAGCTCTGCAGTGCTGAAATAGTTTAACTGTTTTTACAAAGTATTCACACTCTGTAGATTGAAGTGTGTCTTTCTCAGCTCTTTTGGAAAGAGACAGTTATTTTAAGCTCTGTTTAACACAGTACTGCTGTGCCTGTTACAGATCAGTGATGCAGGCTTCTTGTCCTGCTAGGATTCAGCTTGTTGCTGAGTCTGCTCTAGCCAGAATATTTAAGGCAACATCATCAGTGGGAGAGAAAGTAAATGAAGAGGCAGAACACTAAATTTGCCTTTTCTCTTTATCCTTCAATCTGATTAAATATAATCAATAGACAGGAATTTGCTTGCTTGGGCTTTTTAAATAAGCAAAACAGGGATATGAATATCCACTTTGAATCATGCATTGATTTGTGGGTAAAAATAAGGAAACCCTCAAATATACATCAGCCCTTCTGCAGAGCTAGGCAGATGTTACCACACGCTCAGTACAACCTGATACCAGGACTGTTTAAATATCAAAGCAATGTCAAACACAATTGGTTAATGAAACAAGACTGTGTCTGTTTTCAAACAGAATAGATGGTGTCAGTTACACTCAAAACTATATATATATATATATATATATATATATATATGAAAATAATGTTCAATTTCAAAAAGAGCAAACAGCTATCTCTATATAATTTTTAAATACAGTTACTACAATAAGAAATAATGTGCTTTTGCCCTTCAAAAAGTTTGATGGATTTGCTTGAAAAATTGTATGCACTGTCCCCTGGGGTAGATATCTTGATGTGGACAGTAGAGTTCCAGTCGCTTGTACAGTTTTTGATATACAGATAGTGAAAAAATGCAAAGAACTGCTATTTCAGCACAGAGAATCCACTTAAATGAATGGCAATGAATGAATGATGATGATAGCGATAGCAATTGCAGATGATTTATGACTGTAAAGGGCACTCGGGGGCCGAGTGAAATATAAATTTGGCCCGACAGCTACTTGCGCGAGGCCGGCTGGAAATCTATGAACAGTTACATGCATACCAGTGCTGCAGATAGGACGTGGCTATGAGCCACCTTCCCCCAAAAGACGAGACCGCCAAACCCTTGCTGGGAGGTGAAATGGGTTGCCCGAACAAGGCTGGGCAAGGCGACACGCAGCCGATGCGGGTAGTGGAAGGTCTGCTGTGGCCAAGCTGATAGAAGTTGATGCTGCTGTTTGGCATAACAGAATTGGAGCCATCACTGCTGTTCCACGAGGCAGAGAGGGAGGATCCATTGCTGCCGTCCCGAGAACCAGAGGGGGAGTAGCCATCGCTGCCATCCCGTGAGCCAGAGAGGGAGCAGCCATTGCTTCTGTCCTGAGAGCCAGAGAGGGAGGAGCTATCACTGCCATCCCATTAGCCAGAGGGGGAGGAGCCATCCCTGCCTCACCGAGAGCCAGAGGGGGAGGAGCCATCGCTGCTGTCCCGAGATCCAGAGGGGGAGGAGCCATCCCTGCTATCCCGAAAGCCAGAGAGGGAGGGGCCATCGCTGCCATCCCGAGATCCACAGGGGGAGGAGCCTTTGCTATTGCAATAGTGTTTGCCACTCCTCCTATTTTTGTGTCATTTGCAAATTTAACAAGTTTGTTTACTATACCAGAATCTAAGTAATTCATGTAGATTAGGCATAGCAGAGGACCTAACACTGATCCCTGTGGTACTCCATTGGTTACCTCGCTCCATTCTGAGGTTACTCCTCTAATCAGTGCTTTCTGTTTTCTACACGATAACCACTCCCTAATCCATGTGCATGCACTTCTTTGAATCCTTACTGCATTCAGTTTAAGAATTAATCTTTTATGCAAGACTTTGTCAAAAACTTTCTGGAAATCTAAATAAACCATGTCAATACTTTGCAATTAACCATTGTTGATGTTGCATCCACAAATAAATCCTAAAACCATGCTGACTGTCTCCTAGGATACTGTTACCATATAGGTCATTTTCCATAATTATTATATTTTCATTAAGTTTACACATAATAGATTAATTAAAAATTGCATGATCTTGGTTTGTAAATAACTTCTTTCATTTCTTTGGGTATGTGGCAGGAAATGGCATTGTGCCCAGACCAAAAGGAAGAACAACAAAAACAAAGGTACGGTGCAGTGGCGCATGCGCCGTTTTATTTAAAGCAAACAAAAATAAATAAGATATTTAAACAAAAATAAACACTTGCTCACAGAGCAGAAATAAAACAATTAAACAAAACAAGTCACATAAAATAAATTACACCTACAGGTCTGGCTGGGCAGTAGCCTTCACGGATCCTTATATTCTTTTAAATTAAGTTTCTCCTCTCTCACTCCTCACTCTCTCTCGTTCCTCCTCTGAACACACACACACCCAGAATGCAGAGAGCTGCAGGTATTTATACAGGTGATCATCTCCCGATTAACAACAAATTAATCTCTTAACTAATTCAGGAGATGGCCACCTTGTACAAGTTTTTGAATTGCTGGCAGAGACAAGTTTGCCAAACCTCGTCTCTGCCAGAATGTACACACATGCACGCCATCTTTTTAAATAACGGAACAAATATAAAACAATTAACAAAACACACGGCATTCGCCGACATCTATAATCAAATATAAAACAATAAACAAACACAAAATAACACAGGGGCGGAAGGGGAGACCCAGTCTAAAATAAACACTGTACAGGGCTGCTCGCCCTGTTACATATCCCCCCCTTGTGCAAAGCACACATGGCCCCATGGCCACCTCCCCCCTCAGTCTCAATGTCCTGGAAGAGGGGTCTGGAGTAATCCATGGAGGTGGCCATGGTGGGAGGTCCTGCTCCCCCCATGTCTTCCTGGCTGGTAGCTCCCTTTTTGGGGCTCCGGCCACCGTACTTCCTGCCACAAAAGTGCGGTTGGGGGAGCTGGTCTCCTGAACTCCCCCCCCCCCCCCCTTCTTTGTAGCCGGCAGCCCCCTTTTCCGAGGTGCCGGCCCCAGTGCTTCCTGCGGTCCTGCAGGACTAGTACCGGCTCCAGGCGGCGCAAGCCAGACAGTGGACCCAGGCGAAGCAGTGCCGGCAGCAGTCAGGTGAAGTAGAGCCGGCAGCAGCCCCATGCGAAGCAGAGGAGAGACAAGCAACCCAAGGCAAAGCGGGACCCCTAGGTGACGCCAGGCGAAACAGAGGAGAGACGGGCAACCCCAGGTGAAGCGGGACCCCCGGCGACCCCAAGCGAAGCGGGACCCTCAGCGACCCCAGGCAAAGTAGAGGAGAGACAGGCAACCCCAGAGGAGAGCCACAACTAGCTGTTTTGCGGAGTTTGGCCCTCTTTGCAGCCATTGTGGTTGGATGTTTTCCCCTGTGCTCCCCTCAGCAACCTATGCAGGGGCTGTGGAAGTCCAGCAGCATCCTGCCTTGGTCCCTTCAAAGCTGAAGGGAGAATCAGCTCCTGCTTCTCTCCCTCTAGCAGGGTTGGAGACAGAGGCAGCTCCTGCTGCTCTGCTCCTGTTGATGGAGGTGGCCAGGGCTCCTCCCCTTCTTGCAGTGCCGGCGGCAGGGGCTCCTCCCCTTCTGGCAGCGAAACGGCAGGGGCTCCTCCACTTCTGGCAGCGAAGTGGCAGGGGCTCCTCCCCTTCTGGCAGTGAAGGGGAAACCAGAATGCATACTTCCTCTGCTGGTGGAGGTGGGAGCATCGCTTAGTCCTCCCACGGTGGTGGAGGTGCCACCAGCAGGAAATTTCACTCTGCTGGTGGAGGTGGGAGTGACATGCAGTCCTCCCGCAGCGGTGGAGGTGGAACCAGCAGGTATACTCCCTCTGCTGGTGGGTGCCTGGGCTGTGGACACACCAGCTCACCCTTCTTGTGTTGTGGACGCCCGGGCTCCTCCCACTCAGAACAAGCAGGTTCTAGTGGGAGGGGGCAGTTGAGTGGAAAGTGCCCGCACTCCCCACAGAGGTAACACTCCTATGTCACCTCTATGGTGTGGAGGAAGGCTTCCCAGCTGCTCTCCTCCAGTGGCTGTGGTGGGACCAGCAGGTACTCCTCCGCCGCCGGGGCAGGCTTGGGCTGTGGCTGTTCTCTTGGTCCCTTTTAAACGCTCTTAAAGTGCCTTTTTTCTCTGAATATTTTTTTAATTGATCTATTAAACCATTTTGGCCATTTTGTTTTAGATTTTGATTTGTCTACTTTTGGGATGTAACTGTCTTGCGCCTCTAGTACTACATTTTTTAAAAATAGCCACCCTTTTTCTATGGGCGTTTTCTCTATTTTTTTTTTTTTTTTTTTTGGGGGGGGGGGGGGGGGGGGTGACAATTTAAGATGTTTATACGTGCAAACGAATTTTCTTAAATCTCGATATATTTAAACCTATTATTATTATTATTATTATTATTATTATATTATTATTATTATTATTATTATTATTATTATTATTATTATTTATTACCCAGGGTGACTTACAGTTGTATACAAAAAATATTTGTAAAAAATTACAATACAATTAAGAGCAATAGATGAGGGTCTGGAGGTAGCCGGGTGCAGTCTGGTCAAGGCATCGGTAGTGAGTACAATAGTCTTGAACTGGATGTGATTTTTTAACTGTTCTGTCATTTTAACTTTATTGTTTGTGGCACCACTATAAGCCTGCTGAATGCTATCCTACAAAAATCTATTTCACAAAGCAATTGCCATCTATTTATTTCACAAAGCAATTGCCATCTGTTTATTTCACAAAGCAATTTAAGCTCAACAGCATTCTTTTTTAAGCAGTTAAAAATAAAAGTTGAATATCTACAGGCAAACATCTTTTTAAAGGAAACGTAAAAAAGAAAAGAATAACTATTCTGCTGTTTACAAAACTGCTGCTTTAGTTTAAGTCAGCCTTCATTTGTGCATGTAAACAAACACACCTCTTAACATTTACTGTGGTTTAGAAAAGTTTTTTAGACTGCATATTTTTCTCATGTTAAACAAATTGACCTGTTCCATCAAGGTAAGCCATTTGTTTTTTATCCATTACAATGTCTCCGATTGTCCTTAGATTAGCAGTATAAGCCTCACTTACGTGAGTTAACATTTGAAATGTCTTGCTTTCTTATTTATGCATACATGCAGATTTTTTTTTTCTTTTGCTCTGGTGTTAAATGTAGGGTCGACTCGCCATTTTGTACTTTCTGTTTTGCTTTGGGAGTGCAAATGTTGATCAGATTGGTATGAACGTTCAGTTAACAACAAACTAGGAAAGTGAGTCAAAGATTAACTGCATAACTTTGTTGTTTTAATTGGTCATGATTATTTCGCTGATGCTACAAGGAGGGAAACTACAATGCTTATATTTACGTTTGCTTGGCTTGGGAAGTTGGCGGGTGGCGGACATCGGGGTGGCGATAACGGGTACAAATAGCACTGGTTTTATATTGGTGGCATTTGTTCAGAGAGAATAGCTAGCGGTATGCGAGGGTGGCGTTATAAAGGGGGGCAGTATAACTTGGGACAACTGTATTGTGAAGTTCTGAAGACACATCTTTATTGTATTTAAAGAATAGACTGAAACTGTGGAAGACTGTGTAAAACATTTTTAAATTAAGACTGATCTTAAGATTGATGCAATATATTATTTTCTTTTAAAAGCTACAGTACAGACTTGTTTAGATAGAAAAGTGTGTGGTTTTAATTGTGTACTGCACTGAACCGATAAGCCAACTGAGTATGTTATTGTGATTAAGCAAAGCGTGTTGGCTAGTCTAATTTAGATTTCAAATACTGTAGTCACTTCAAGAGGGTTTTATCTCTATTTATAATATTTTTATTTTTCATCTAGATGCATTTAATATTGAGGGCATGTGATACTTTTTTGATATACCTATAATATATAAATAAGTAAATAATATATAGCTTTAACTTACGTTTCTTGCATATTCTTGAAACAGATACACAAGCCAGGACGTAACTCAGAGAGAGAGAGAGCGCTGAGCGCGTTGTTCAAGGCTGGTTGAGCATTTAAAGGGTAAAGAGGTGGGTGTACCTCCCTTAAGTTAAGTGTTCAGTCTTTTTTATTTTCACTGTGTTGCGGTTTCTGAATCACAGTATTCAAAAGAATTTGGGCCTTAACTCTTTGCAGTCCATTTATTCAGCACCTGTAATTTTCATTAAAAATAATTGTCATTTTGTCCTATATATTTTGTCCGTGACGTATAGTTTGTCCTGTGAGTCATGCCTCTGAGACGCCCCGCCCCACTGCTCGTTATTTATCACATATCTCTTCATGATGGTGCATACTGATCAATCATCTCCTGGTCACTCATTTTTATCCCCAAACTCCTCAATAATGCTATCCAAGTAATTATTTTATTACTATAACATCTCAAAAAGCTTAGCAAATGTCCATTATATTCTTTGAGCGCTGGATGCAGAAGCAGCTATCTTGTTTGTTTGTGTCTGTGTTGTGTCTGTGATATTCTTTGAGTGCTGGCTGTGGAAGCAGCTATCTTGTTTGTTTGTGTCTGTGTTGTGACTGTGATATTCTTTGAGTCCTGGATGTGGAAGCAGCTATCTTGTTTGTTTGTGTCTGTGTTGTGTCTGTGATATTCTTTGAGTGCTGGCTGTGGAAGCAGCTATCTTGTTTGTTTGTGTCTGTGTTGTGTCTGTGATATTCTTTGATTGCTGGATGCAGAAGCAGCTATCTTGTTTGTTTGTGTCCGTGTTGTGTCTGTGATATTCTTTGAGTGCTGGCTGTGGAAGCAGCTATCTTGTTTGTTTGTGTCTGTGTTGTGTCTGTGATATTCTTTGAGTGCTGGGTGTGGAAGCAGCTATCTTGTTTGTTTGTGTCTGTGTTGTGTCTGTGATATTCTTTGATTGCTGGATGCAGAAGCAGCTATCTTGTTTGTTTGTGTCCGTGTTGTGTCTGTGATATTCTTTGAGTGCTGGCTGTGGAAGCAGCTATCTTGTTTGTTTGTGTCTGTTTTGTGTCTGTGATATTCTTTGAGCGCTGGACGCAGAGGCAGCTGTCTTGTTTGTTTATGTCTGTGTTGTCTGTGATATTCTTTGAGTGCTGGATGTGGAAGCAGCTATCTTGTTTGTTTGTGTCTGTGTTGTGTCTGTGATATTCTTTGAGTACTGGCTGTGGAAGCAGCTCTTATTTGTTTGTGTCTGTGTTGTGACTGTGATATTCTTTGAGTGCTGGCTGTGGAAGCAGCTAACTTGTTTGTTTGTGTCTGTGTTGTGTCTGTGATATTCTTTGAGTGCTGGATGTGGAAGCAGCTATCTTGTTTGTTTGTGTCTGTGTTGTGTCTGTGGTGAAGGGACTATGCGTATTGCTCAGATCCACCTTGTCTTTTTTTTTTCAGCTTCTATTGGCCTCACACGGCCATTGAAAGCTTTGCTCTGTTTTTTCCAGAGAAAAAACTACTAGAGACATTACAATTTTCCCTTTCCAGTCCGATGCCGGACCCTGTCCAACATCATCAAAAAGAAGTAAAGCACATGTCTCACTCAGTCATTGAAAGAATGAAAAAATGACTAGAGACCTGTGCTTGACATCTTTTTGATGATGTTGGAACAGGGTCTGACAACAGACTAGAAAGGGAAAATTGTAATGTCGGACCTGGTCTGGCATAGGACCGCAAAGGGTTAATGCACTTTGACTTGCATTTATCTGCTCCCTATTTTACTGTATTTAATCCTGCACTCAACCCAATCTGTAGTGTTTTGTATTTCAATTGCATTCATATCTAACCCTGATGTAACTCTCAACCCTGTTATCTGCTCTTGAACTGCCTTGATATCAAATCATACTGTGTTTTGATTTTCTATTATTAGGACTGAAGTCATTGTATTTTGTATCTTGCTCTTAATTGTACTGTAATTCTTGATTATGTATTTTTTGTATACAACTGTACGTCATCCTGGGTAAGGGCATCTGCTCAGAAATAATAATAATAATTAATAATAATAATAATAATAATAATAATAATAATAATAATAATAATAATAATAATAATAATGAGGGTTGTAATACAATACATTGTAGTACAATATTACCAACTGGAGCTGTTAAGGCTACTATGGAGGTTTTCTCTTTGATTACCCTTCAACAGCTGACAGTGATGGTCCAGCATATGAGAGTTACTACTTGCTCTCCTGACTCTATCCCCACAAAACTATTAGAAGATATTATTATTACCCGCATTTGAAACATTATAAATGGTTCACTTTCCTTCGGTACAGTTTCCTGAGCTCTTTAGGTAGCTGTGGTAAAGCCTATGCTTAAGAAACACAATTTGAACCCTAAATTTCTCAAGAACTATAGGTCAATCTCCAACCTACCATTCCTAGTTAAGGTTCTAGATAGGGTTGTTGCAAAACAAGTACAAACATTTTTAACTCTTAATGGTGTATTTGAGGAACTTCAGTGTGGATTTTGCTGCTGCACTTAGCACCGTGACAGCCCTTGTCAGAGTTGTAAATGGTTTGCTGATAAACTCTGACTTGGGCTTTCCATCAGTTTTAATTCTCCTAGATCTAAGTGCTGCCTTCAACACTGTAGACCACTCCATCATATTGAATCTGCTCAAATACACAGTGGGACTGTCTAACCTTGTCTTATCCTGGTTCCAATCTTATCTATCTGATAGGTATCAATTCATCTCAATTGGGGAGAAGAAATCAGCATTGACTGAAGTTGACTGCGATGTATTTTATATATATATATATATATATATATATATATATATATATATATATATCATATATATATATATAGATATATATATATATATATATATAGCGCTATAGAATATATGTGTAATATTACTGTTGGGTGACATTATCTGAAGACATGGAGTGAACTTCCACTGCTATGTGGATGATACCCAGCTGTACCTGGCTTCAAAGCCATGAAACACTTCTGCTGGGGTGTCACTTGCTGCTTGCTTTGCAAATATCAAATGCTAGATGTCTCAGAATTTTTATGTTGAATTCAGATAAAATTGAGAATCAAGTAAATAATGTGGGATTGCATGAGTTTTACTCTAGCAGTCTCTCATCAAAACTTCATTTTGAAATGAAAAATGTAGGGGTCATCTTTCATCTTTCATCATGATCTATCATTTGAGTCTCATGTTAGGGAAGTTATTAAAGTATATTTTTATCATTTAAGAAATATAGCCAAACGTAAACCAATTATTTCCTTAGTTGACTCTGAGAGACTAATGCATGCCTTTGTTTCATCAACAATTGATTACTGTTATCCACTCCTCTCTGGTATCCCAAAATGTGTGGTGTCCCACCTACAGCTTGCTCAGAATATCGCCATTTATATAGTAAAGCACTATATAAATGTAATAAATAAATAAAATACATATTATCTCCATGGTCTCCCTCACTACATTCCTCACAAGGTCTTATTTTATAGTGTGTTCAATACATTATCCAGAGAGTCAATAGAAATGCAAAAATCTGTGTGCCATCTTGCACTTTGCTTAAATTAGTATGTTAATGAGGTCACACCCTGAATGATCTGTTAACAGGAGCAAAGCCTGACTGTTTGTTTGCACCCGTAGTTAGGAGTTAACCGTTACCATTATTGCTGTGATAAAAAAAGTTAAAACAAAGGGTTTGGATCTCCTCAAACCTGATTTTGTATAGAAGAAAATGTAATGTCAAATATCCTTTTCATGTCATCAAGTCATTAGCAGCTCAATCTTAGGTGACAGTTATCCAGAAATGGACATCAGCAAAGAAAAGTCATTATTTCTGCTTGATTTTAAAGATTGTTAGAAATCAATATTGGTCAAAACCTGACAATGTCCAGTTTTCATAAAAAAATATGGATGATAGCATTATAACTTTGCCACTTCTTAGTACTACAAACTGGTAATACATTATACTATTTTAATACATTTTCCATTAATGGGTTATGTTTCATCCAATCTTCAATATATTGGCTAAGACATCCAAAGCACGGGTACTTTATGATACCTACTTAAAAAAACACACTTTCTAACATTCTTAATTTATGAGCTTGGATTGCTCTATAAATCTAGGTATAAAAATAGCCTCATTCAGGCAATTTAGCCCTGAGTAATAACAGCAGTCAGGGTATCCAGAGCTGTGATGGATGCTGGAGCGGACTCTTATCAGGGCAGCCCAGTAGTGGAAATGCAAGGGGATAATCATCAAGTAATTCTTTTCACTGCCAGCAGAGAAAAAGAAAGGTATCTGTTCTTTGAGACATTTAAAGAGGCAGTTTTCTTTTACATTAGACAGAGGGAGGAGCTGCAGAGTGAAATGGAGAAGGGCAGAGCGAACAGACCATGACGAACAGTGAATGAGTCAAAAGCTAGAAAGGGGCGATTTGCATGGATATAGATATGTTTTTGAGAGGTTATGATTAGATGACGTAATGCACAGGGGGTGTCCCTCCTCCAGAACTTCAGTTATTAAACTCGTGAGATGGGATTCTATCTCATGCCTTTGTTATTCATGCATGCACCAGCAGATTATACTGGGCATTAACATAAATTACTGCAACTCAAAATTAGATGTAGCAAAATAATGATATAAAAAAAAAGCGTTAAATGGATAAAAGTTAATTAACAAATGAAGAATAAAAGGTAATAAGTAAGCTTTAGTAATGACATTTTCCTTGACACTTTTCATGGCTGAAATGTTGTATATTTAATTAGCTATAATGAAAATCTTAAAAAGTGGGGGGGAGCCAATTGATTGACACTTTTGTAGAAATGTTACGCAGTGATGTAAGACATGCCACACTTGAATTCTAGAGCTGAACCCCGGGGGAGTTAAAGAAGGGAATTGTTCAAAGTGGTGTATGGCAGGGCAGAGCACTGCTTGTAAATATATTGTAAATATTGTATTGTGGTTTATTTAAAAGAGAAATGTATTGTTTATGTTTATTTAAACAGGTTATATTAGTGTGTTATGATTTTGTGTTTATTATAAACAGAATGTTATTGTTTGGATGTGGTCTGGCAGAGGCGATTGTTGGCAGACATCTCT
This sequence comes from Polyodon spathula, assembly GCF_017654505.1. Taxonomy (NCBI): domain Eukaryota; kingdom Metazoa; phylum Chordata; class Actinopteri; order Acipenseriformes; family Polyodontidae; genus Polyodon; species Polyodon spathula. Next base: position 95,653,716 of record NC_054536.1, read on the forward strand.
GCCAGACATCTCGTGAAAATGTGTGCTCAGCAGTGGATTAATTATAGACAGAGTTGCTGTTGACCACACAAATATTAAAAACCCTGTGCAGTAGGTGACCATCTCCATATTAACTAATTGATTAATGGATTTTTATTCCGACGGTCATCGCAGTAAAAATCAGCAGCTTTTGTTGTTCAAGGTGTGTGTACAGATAGGAGGTACATGAGAGCAAGAGAAACAAAAGTAAAAACGAAACTGAAAGAAAGCAACTGCAACACGTGCAGGAAGCGTAGTATTTGTTTGGTGTCAGTTTGTGTTTGTACTTTTTAATGCATTTTTACTCTGTGTGATGTATTTTGATTTATTTTTTAGTTGAATCCTGAATCCTGAATACTACAGATGTATTTTTGCTCTGTCAGCAGTGTTTTTGTACAGCCTTCTCATTTATTTTTGTTTGCAATAAATACGGCACACAGAGCGCTTTTTCCCCAGTAGTGCCTGTGTGTCTCTGTCAGCTTTCTGGTCTGGGAACATCATCACTCAGCTACCCTGTCACATGGGGTTAGTGCTTAAAGAATTAAAGAAGGGAATTGTTCAGACTGGTGTCAGTGCTTAAAGAATTAAAGACGGGAATTGTTCAAAGTGGTGTCAATGGCTTAAGGTCATAGTATAGGAAGATCATCAAATTACTGTTCCGTACATCTTGCCAAGCTTTATTACTTATCTAAATTCAATCACCTAATCTTTGGAAACATTTCCCTGTATTGTAGGGATTTTATAAATATCAAGAATAGCTCCAATTACCTGATATCTTTCCCCTCTTGTCTGCTCATTTTCTTATCTGCAAAACAGAAAGATCACTGGGAATATTACTTGGAATGAGAATGTCTGCAAAAAAAAAAAAAAAAAAAAAAAAAACAACACCAGAAAACACAACTCTGGTTGCAAGTTGTGATGGATCTCCTCCTAACGACTGATGAATACTGACATCTGTTGATTCAAGCAACAGAGCTGCTTAATACGTGGATTGTGTTGCTGTTTGCAGGTGGATGGGAAAAGAATAGCAATTGGTAAACAAATGTGAATGCTTTTTTGCCAATGTAACTACATCAGCTGATTGAAGTAATTAATTTGCTAGTGTTCAGAGTTGTGGTATATTGAAGTGAATTTATAAAGCATGTAAACTGGACCAGCTCTAGACCTGCAGACAGTATAAATTGGCAAACAGTGTCTCAGAACATCAACGGTTCTAAGTGCCAACCAGTCTAAGGGCCACATTACAAGGGCAGTCTGAGCTGTGGCAGTCAGAGCAAGGACAGGTGGAAAGAGGACCTTTTCCAAATCTTTCCCAGTGACTACTAGAGGCCTCATTCACACCCTGACACCTAATGTCTGGATCCCCTGGACACAGCGGGCTCACTCTTTCTCCTCTCCTAGAATGAACACTGGTAAATATTTTCTTCAGATACTATTACTAACCCCCTCTCCCCCTGTACTGCCTGCTACAAACTAAACTGCTGTTCTCTGACTAACAAATCTCTGCTTCTCAATGAACTTATAACTGGTACTATTCTTGATCTTCTCTGTCTCACAGAAACCTGGCACTCTGTAAATGTTAAGCACTCACTACCTCTATCCACCCCAAATGGCAACTCTCTCTTTGACAAGCACTGCTGGTATCGCTTACTCTGTGCTTGCCACCACAATTCTCTCTTTGACAAGCACTGCTGGTATACTCTGTGCTTGCCACCACAACTCTCTCTTTGACAAGCACTGCTGGTATCGCTCACTCTGTGCTTGCCACCACAACTCTCTCTTTGACAAGCACTGCTGGTATAGCTCACTCTGTGCTTGCCACCACAACTCTCTATTTCCCAGCCTTCTCTTTGTTCGAGTATCTCACTATCAAACCCTCAAGACTGCCATAAAACCCTCCCTTGACCTGATTGTCTTATCTAATTTTCATCCCATATCCAATCTTCCTTTTTACTCTCCAAAACTCTTGAAAGGGCTGTAGACAGCCAGCTCATCAAACACCTCACAGATAACAATCTGCTTGAATCTCTGCAGTCTGGCTTCCGGCCGCATCCCAATACCAAAACTGCTCTACTCCAGATTGTAAATGATCTTCTGCTTAATGCTGGTGCTGTTGCTCCCTCTATCCTTGTGTTCCTAACTGCTGCTTTTGATACTACAGATGATAGCATTGTTCTTGACCACCTTCAGAAGTTTTATCTGGAACCTGTCTCTCCTGACTGTCCTCTTACCTATCTGGATGCATGCAGTCTGTTTTCTATGATGGAAGCAGTGCTGATGCAAACCCAGTCACTTGCTGTGTCCCTCAAGGGTCTGTTCTTGGGCCTCTTCTCTTCAACATATCCATGCTTCCCTTGGGTCACCTCATCCACCAACATAGCCTCAGGTTTCATTCCTATGCAAATGACATCCAGTTCTACCTAAAACTAGACCTTGAATTTCCCTCTGCCATAGTCTGGCTCTCAGTTTGCATTCAAGACATCGAGGCCTGGATGTCTGCCAATTTTCTTCAGCTCGACACTAACAAATCTGAACTACTTCTAGTAGGATCGAAAACTCAACTAAAGAATCTCAATATTGCTTCCTTGAACTTTGGAAACTGTCTGCTGCTGTCTTCCTCCACTATACAAAGCCTTGGTGTACTTCTGGATAGTAACCTTTCCTTTGATGCCCAAATCGTCTCTGTAGTCAAATCATTCTTCTACCAGACTCCAAAACATCTCAAAGATCCGTCCTTACCTTTCCTCCCAGATGCATTCAACTCAACTCTCAACTCGACTACTGCAACTCTCTCTATGGTGGTCTTCTGTCACAATGTTCATCCATTGTTCACAACATGATCACATTACCCCCTGTCTTACTCAGTTGCACTGACTATCTGTAAAGTTCAGGATTGCTTTCAAAATTCTCCTGCTTGCCTACAAGGCCCTTCATCACACAGGTCCAGAGTATCTCTCCAACCTGCTGACCCACTATGTCCCGCACTCAAGCTGAGGTCCTCTGACTCTGGCTTGCTTGTTATACCCAAGCAAAAGTGTGCCACACTCGGCGAGCGCTCTTTTAGCTTCATGGCCGTAACTCTCAGGAACTTTCTCCCAGCTTTGGTGTGTGTAGCTCCAAAGTCGCTCGCTTCAAATCAACTCACAAAACCCACTTGTTCTCTTTTGCCTTTAATGGTCTTTAAGTCTGATATCTGTTATTAGCTGTTGTCTAAATTGCTATTTCAAGTTTTTCACTCCATCTTATTTGTATGACACATGCATCTACAATGTTTAGAATTCACATCCTAGCCCTGTATTTAATGTAATATGCCTATATTTAATGTATCATGCATTGTTCCTCACTAGCTTATAAATTGCTTGTAATGGTGGTCCACTATGAAAGGTGCTATATAAATTAAGATTGATTGATTGAAATATTCATTAACAAAAGAGAAATGCTTACTACAAAGCTTGATCTTCTAGCCCCAACCCTTACAGCAAAGCTTGCTCTTCTAACCCTAATCCCAACCCCAACCCCAACCCTAACAATAACCCTAACCCCTACAGCAAAGCTTTCTGTTCTAATTCTAACCCTAACCCTAACAATAACCCTAACCCTTACTGCAAAGCTTGCTCTTCTAACTCTAAAACTAACCCTAACCCCAACCCCAACCCTAACTGAAAAGATTGCTCTCCTAACCCTAACCCTAACCCTAACAATAACCCTAACCCGTACTGCAAAGCTTGCTCTTCTAAAATTAACCCTAACCCCAACTCCAACCCCAACCCTAACCATAACAATAACCCTAACCCGTACTGCAAAGCTTGCTCTTCTAAAATTAACCCTAACCCCAACTCCAACCCCAACCCAAACATATTTGTTATCGGGATTGCTATGACGTTGCGAAGAGTTTGCTCCTCTACTCTAACCTAACCCTAACCCCAACCCCAACCCTAAAAATAACCCTAACCCTTACTGCAAAGCTTGATCTTCTAATCCTAACCCTAACCCCAACCCTTACTGCAAAGCCTGCTCTTCTAACCTTAACCCCAACACCAACCCTAACAACAGCCCTAACCCTTACTGCAAAGCTTGCTCTTCTAACCCTAACCCCAACCCCAACCCCAAAAACAAAGCTAACCCTTACTACAAAGCTTGCTCTTCTAACCCTAACCCCAACACCAACCCCAAAAACAAAGCTAACCCTTACTGCAAAGCTTGCTCTTCTAACCCAAACCCCAACACCAACCCCAACCCCAACCCTAAACCTTACTGCAAAGTTTGCTCTTCTAACCCTAACCCTAACCCCAACCCTAACAACAACCCTAACCCTTACCTCAAAGCTTGCTATTCTAACCTAACCCTAACCCCAACCCCAACACCCAACCCTAACCCTTACTAGTCCTTGCCTTTCTATTCAACCCAGTGGGCTGCAATGCCAATTATTACAAAGTGTTTCAAACTATTTTTACAAGCAAACAACGTGCTACAGTGACCAACTCGGACAACACACCAAAAGTAACAATGCCCAACGTGCTGGTAAGCCTGTTGGTATGCAATCATAGTTTTTTTTTTTTTTTTTTTTTTATAATGGGGGGGGGGGGGGGGGGGGGGGTTGATTTACCCACGGTTAAGTGTAAGAATCCAATTCCAAAAGCCTTTTACCTGGAGGAAAAAATGGTAATTTACAACTTATAAGAATACAACAAATGTGGTATATTTATATGAATTCATAATTGATACAAAAGAAATACTGTATTGCATTACTTGAGCAACAGTCATTCCCCTATCTAAAAGTTAATTGTATGTGTTCTTATCAAATATTCCATCTAGCTGCACATCTGTTGTTGTGCAGATTTTCCAGATAATTTCTGTTTATTCACTTTTTTGTTATAAGGGGAGCATGTCCAGGCAGCTTTGATTATAAAATGATCGTTATGGGATGCTGAACAGAGGGTTGCTGTGTATTTTTTTGTTATAAGTGGAGCATGTCCAGGCAGCGTTGATTATAAAATGACCGTTATGGGATGCTGAACAGAGGGTTGCTGTGTATTTTTTTGTTATAAGGGGAGCATGTCCAGGCAGCGTTGATTATAAAATGACCGTTATGGGATGCTGAACAGAGGGTTGCTGTGTATTTTTTTGTTATAAGGGGAGCATGTCCAGGCAGCGTTGATTATAAAATGACCTTTATGGGATGCTGAACAGAGGGTTGCTGTGTATTTTTTTGTTATAAGGGGAGCATGTCCAGGCAGCGTTGATTATAAAATGATCGTTATGGGATGCTGAACAGAGGGTTGCTGTGTATTTTTTTGTTATAAGGGGAGCATGTCCAGGCAGCGTTGATTATAAAATGACCGTTATGGGATGCTGAACAGAGGGTTGCTGTGTATTTTTTTGTTATAAGGGGAGCATGTCCAGGCAGCGTTGATTATAAAATGATCGTTATGGGATGCTGAACAGAGGGTTGCTGTGTATTTTTTTGTTATAAGGGGAGCATGTCCAGGCAGCGTTGATTATAAAATGACCGTTATGGGATGCTGAACAGAGGGTTGCTGTGTATTTTTTTGTTATAAGAGGAGCATGTCCAGGCAGCGTTGATTATAAAATGACCATTATGGGATGCTGAACAGAGGGTTGCTGTGTATTTTTTTGTTATAAGGGGAGCATGTCCAGGCAACGTTGATTATAAAATGATCGTTATGGGATTCTGAACAGAGGGTTGCTGTGTATTTTTGTTTCTTGCACAAATCTAGAAAGAGAGCAGATTTAGAGCATATCTGAAAATAGAAATGTAGAACAGTGAATTACTGAATGTATTTCTTCAGCCAGGCAGACTTATCCCACTAAATGGCATTCCTAGACCAGAGGGAAATTTTCCAAAATCTCTATCAACCTACCCAAACATTCCTAAAGTTCTGATTGGGCGGTCTGGGGTGGTGGTAAGATGACAGTGGTGGTATACAATAAAAGTCATGCATGATATAACATAAGATTTTAAAATATGAGACGGAACCCGGTCTACATGTTAACTTGCTATGTACAATAAAGAACTATAGTTTCATATTCTCAGTGTTGATACTTAGAGTATTTGATTGCCATTAATACATATAAGGATTATGAATTAATAATGAATTATTATGAATTAATAATAGCTCATATTTAAAATAATAATGAAAAAATAATAACGTAAGTGAAATGTGATTTTTATGACATTTTGTCTCTCTTAATCCTGGTTAAATAATACCAGTAAGACCCCATGTTTGCCATGCGCATAAGGCTTTACAAAGAGTTTGAATTGAAAAAGTTGATTTGCTGTTTTTAATCTTATCTCATTTTAAACCAGCTTCATTAAATGAAACCTAACATATAAATATCAGATTCAAAGGAGGATGACTATGGTTTTAAATAGCATGTAGATAACCCACTATTTTTTTTGTGGATATACTAACGTTTAAGTTCATTTTGGCAAAAACCTTTGGCATTGGCCTTACAGTATGTCCAATCCTGGACGTAATTAAACCACTTTAGGGACTTAATACTACTATTTTAGAGTCAGTGTCAATAGAATTATATTAAAGTGTTACTGAACACCAGGCTGTATGGTTTAAAACACAATGCATTACTTTCCCTAGCTTTCTGCTGTTTTGTTCTTATTCCTGCAATATCTTTTTCATTATTAATTGACATCCTTGGTCATAAATCAATTTTGAGTAGTGGGTATTTGTTACCTTGGTTATGTTTCGGGTCTTGAAGTTAGAATGCCACTGACACGTAAACAGCTTATAGGGGAAAAAACACGTCTCTGGGCCTCTGTCAGACAAATGAATTCATATCCTTACTGCAATAGCTTTATCTGAACATTTTATATAAACATTACAGCACTACTATAGTTCTACAATAGTAACAGCTTTATGAGAAGTGAATTGCATGGAACTAAGCTTTTTGTTTTGTTCAAGTGATTGCTGCAAACAAACAAAACATCATGAATCTGTTCTGCTTTCATTATATTGATCTCAAATGTCCAGGTTTGTCCGCACCCCTTCAGTGGTTTCTTTCCAGCTGCTTCCCCTATTGATTGACATGCTATGACAGAAAGGCAATATTACTTGGCTATTAATCTCCCTCCTGACAAGTGAGGGCGCTAAAGAACGAGATCAGAGTTGCTTGGATGGGGTGGTCTTGACAGTTCTTTCTCAAGGTTCAAGGGAAGTCAGCCAGCCTGGAAGGGGGAGAGGCTACATTACAATAGCACATTGACCCGGAAGGGAAACGACGTGGCAGCCTCCGATTGGAGAGGCGGTTGTACTCGTTTACTAAGGGGTCATGTGTAACAGCATAAAAGGGGATGGAGAATCGTAATCTGTTCCTTTGCTTTGGTTTAATGTGAGTAGAACCGAGAAGGACAGTAAAAATAACACAGAAAGAAAAACAGTGAGTGTTCTGTTTTGTTTGTTTGTAATTGTCTTGTCTTGTCTTGTACGTTACTAGACAGCCAATACAGTTCTGGTCTGGTTGTTGCCAAGGGGTCAGCAGACCTCGACAGCGCTTAAACCCGGTTGTCACATTTCCAAACCGGATTGGAAATTATGTGAAAGGTTTCTGCCTACTGTATTTTTCACATTTCCAAACCGGATTACAATTATCTCTGTCTGCTTCATTCATGCACTGCATCACTCCTGCACCTGCTCCCACTCAGCCACATGCTTACAGTCAGTAACATGCTTTTACCCAGAAGTCACTGCCAAGGCAAAATGACCCAGGAAGTATAACAGATACCTGAGAATAAAGAATAGAAACTGTGAACTTTCTTAACTCTTATAATTTTTTTTTTTTTATCTTTTTAACTTTTTATTTTTTTCAAAACTGCTATTGTTAGTTACAGTCATTTTATAAAAATGGTTAAATCTGTACTGCTCTGAAGAGCCTGGTCTCAACAGCAAAATGTTACTTGAACAAGTAAAGTCTTCTTAAAACAAATCTGCAGGGACTTTTTCTGGCTGTGGGTGTTTTGCTAACATACGTTGAGTAACTCTGTTAATAAAGTTTTGAAAATAGAAAAAATTAGTTCTAAGGCACTTTTGAAGATGTTGCTGCAGTAACGGTTTGTTAGTGAGACAATGTTGCACAAAATAGAAATGAAAAGAAATTGGAATCTATTTTTATTTTATTGAAGTGGCATCTCTATAGCAACAATGAAAGTTTGGGTGCAGATAGATTTAAAAAAAAAAAAAAAAAAAAAAGAAGATTAATTCTAATCATGTGTATCACAACAAATGCTAAAGAGCTGAAATGTCAGATAAGGTCTTCTACATCTATCAAATCACAAAGCACCTCCAGTCCGCTGACAGAAAAGTTTCTGTAAATATTTATCATTTCTTTTAAGTTGTGGATGCCTGTGTATCAGTTGTAGGGTTGGAGGTTAACTAAGAAAGGGTTAATATTATTGATGGAAACTGAATTTACCAGACATAAGTTGTCTTCAGAGGAAAGGAAAAGAGATTCTGTCTGCATAGCAAACAACTATATTGAGACTACGAGGGTTTACATGCACTTTGACATGTAAGGTGAATGTGAAGTGAGAGTATGTCTGTCTGAAGTGGGTGCACTGGTTGAACTCAAGAACACTGCCCTACTTACTAGAGGAAATGCTGCTGTTTACTACAATTAGCAAGTTAGCAATAACCAGCTAACAACATGCCAAGCTTATAGCTCACAGCTTCATAATGGCATATAAATATAGGCACAGACAAGACACTTTGAGACGCGCTCAGAGTCCTCCCAGTGCCATGGAAGGGGTGGCTGCTGATCCCAGGGGGACAGGTCAATGAGCTGTACCTTTACTTCTGTAATAAGTAGTGCTACATTATTTTGTATAAAGACAATGTTTAAATATGTGTGTAACTCTTGAATACTGGAAACAAATAAAGGAACTAGGTTAAATTCTCAATTACAGTTTGGACATGAATCACTATACATGTTAAACCACAAAGTTAGTTTCCTTACACAATTTTATTTTACAGATTCAATATTATCTGCACCTATATAGCTTAAAACAAGAAATACAGAATTCTGCTCAATTGTTTAGTATTAAAATAAACATTGACGATGCTGCACAAAGGATATTTTGCAGCTTTGTAGTGGGTATGTCTTTTAACGTAGTACAAAAATAGATTCATTCATTGTAGCCAAAAACAACCCCCCCCCCCCCAAAAAAAAAAAACAGTTACACAATGTAACATCTAGTACTTTTAACCATTTTTGTATTTTAACATGCTTTTAATAATTATTTAATTGACAAACTCTTTCTTGCTGAGAACTGAACTTTTTCTATACATGCAATGTGAGATGTTGCTGACTGTCTGCCAAGTCAAGATAGGCCGGGACATATTTGGCATCTGTGTTGGAGAAACGAGAGATAGGAGAGGTGCTCTCTCTCCTTGTCTGGGGAATGTGTGGGTTGTGGCAAGTACAGGGTCGGGGTTGGAAGGTATATATTGTGGTGGAGACTCGGCACAGTTGGAAAAGGCACAAGAGGAGCTAACATCACCAACTGTCTGCAGCTAACAGCAAATGGGAATTATTGTCTATTATATGGGAAGTATTGCCTATTATCTGCTACTCTGTATTAGGGCTAGTTTATATACTCTAGTAGTGAATTTCTCTGAATAAGTTTACCTATATGTTAGTAATAAAACCTGATTACTGTGACTTGAAATTGTTTGTCATGTATCAACAATTGTTGGTATATGGGGTAGCCACGCCATGGAAAGCAATCATAGAATGGATAGAAATGCAAGAAAAAAAAGTAGTAAAAGATATAAAGATAGCCAGGCAGTCTGATACAGTAAATGTATTAAAAATGAGAGAACAACTGTAGCTGCCGGAGCAGGAGACATTAATATACATGGAGCAATTTCCAGATTTAAATGAGAATGACTGGTGAGCCGTAATAGTCGCCTGTCTGAGCACAGACTTTACGAATGTTATTAATCTCACACCATGCACACATCTGGGGGGAATCCATACGTCACCAATTTAATACAGGAGGTAGCTGGGTTGTTAGAAATGCAGGGAGATGACATTAGGACGTGATTCACTTCTATTAAGCTGCTCTAGAAAGAGTGCAAGGAAGAGCGACCAAAATTATTCCGGGCTTAAAAGGCATGTCATATGCAGACAGGTTAAAAGAATTGAATCTGTTCAGTCTTGAACAAAGAAGACTACGTGGTGACCTAATTCAAGCATTCAAAATTCTAAAAGGTATTGACAGTGTCGACCCAAGGGACTTTTTCAGCCTGAAAAAAGAAACAAGGACCAGGGGTCACAAATGGAGATTAGACAAAGGGGCATTCAGAACAGAAAATAGGAGACGCTTTTTACACAGAGAATTGTGAGGGTCTGGAATCAACTCCCCAGTAATGTTGTTGAAGCTGACACCCTGGGATCCTTCAAGAAGCTGCTTGATGAGATTCTGGGATCAATAAGCTACTAACAACCAAACGAGCAAGATGGGCCGAATGGCCTCCTTTCGTTTGTAAACTTTCTTATGTTCTTATGTTCTTATGTTCTTAAATCTAGAGAGCACCCACTGGCATGCAGCAGCCGTAAACATGCTGCCTATGAGTTAGTGATACAAGTGCCAGGCTCTAACGATAATCTTTTTAAAAGGGCTTTTGTAATGGGTTCCCAATTTAAAATGGCTGAAGTTATAAAAGAAACAGTGCAACACCCTTGGCGAACCATTGTACAGGCCACATATCAGTTGTTGAAAGAAGGAGAGCTATTGGCACAAACCCTAAAAAATAAACAAGTAAAGTTTATACTAAATATTGGTGCTATAATTGTGAGGAAACAGGCTACATCTCCTGCAGTCCCCTCAAGCACAGACACCAGGCCCCGAACCCGGTCCAGAACTATACACTGACCGATGGCTGTTGTATATCAGTAATTAAAAAGCCTGACTCTTACCCTATTCCCACACACACTAACCCTTCTGTACAAGCTATTATTACCATACTTTGCCACTCATGAACATGACTGTGACCTGCTGCAAGGGTAAGAAGATATAAACAGATCACCACATAAGAGAGCCCGACAGTATTGTTACTCAAGTGAGGCAGAAGGTGACATGCAGAACATCAATACATCCTTACTACATCAGGCTGTACTAAAGGAATGCATATCTATTACTAACTCACCCATATGGCCAGTAAAAAAGCTAGATGACTCTTAGCGTTTTACAGTGAACTACAGCTTGCTTATCAAAAAGTAGTGCAGCAGCAAGCTCAGTGGTAAGAGATACACTTACCGTATCATCCAGTGTACCCCCTAACACTGCTGTATTCTCTGTATTTAACATTTCTAATGGCTTTAGGAGTGTGCCATTAAAAGAGGACTTGTCAGTTCAAGTTTGCATTTACCTTTGAGGACAAGCAGCACAGGTGGACTCAGTTGCCTCGGGGCTTCATAACTCACCTACCATATTCCACAAATGAGGGGATGAGGCCATAAAAGGGCTCAGCAAGCCAGGAGCTTTGCTACAATATGTAGTTGATCTGCTCCTGGCAGCAGAAACACAGAAGGCGCATGATGAACTGCCCGAGCTCCTGCAACTTCTTTTCGTATCTTTTTAACATTTTACCCAAATTTGGCTGTTAAGCACATTTTTCCACTTGCTAGCAGAGAAAATAAAACAGCAGCCCATCATAGTTTATTCTGTGTATATTTAAAAATGCACTGTATACAACATTAACCCTTTGCGGTCCTATGTCGGACCTGGTCCAACATTGCGAAAATCCCTTTCCGGTCCATTGTCGGACTCTGTCCAACATTGCCGAAAACTTTGATCTAACACAGCATGTGTTGCGTTTAAACTGGAAAAAGCCGAGGCGAGGTGTTGCCTAATCATCTCTGATCGGAAAGAAGGTGGAGACAGCCAAATAGACCATGTACAGGCTGAGCAAATCCGAACTGTGAATGGTTCAGAGAAGATAGAGAAAGTCAAGACAGCCTGAAGAACTTGTACAGATGATGGATGAGGCAGAAAGTACAGACAAAAGCAGTGTGGATGATGATTTTGATAAATTTAGTGATGAGGAAGTAAATATTTCTCTGAGGAAAGTGACCAGGAACCAGATGCGCAGCCGGAGGGCGAATAGAGACGCGCATAGGAAAGTGCAGATGCTTTCACAAAACTCCAATTTACTGTGGTAAATAAGGGATATCAAGGGAGTTCTACTTTGAAAACTGCACTGGAATTTTTTCACTTTTTTCACAAATGCTTTGTTTCCTGAAATTTGAAATGAAACCAATAGATATGCGAGTGTAAAGCTAACGGGACCGCTGTGTCATAATTCTATTTGGAACTCCTGGAAATCTGTTATGTTACCAGAGATTAAGGCATTTTTTGGTGTTCTGATGAATATGGGACTGAATGTAAAAACAGACATAAAAGAATATTTCTCAGAGGAATGGGCTAACAGAATACAATTTTTCAAAGATGTATTCAAGAGATCACGTTTCTTGCAGATCTTTTGGATGCTACACCTGTGCCCCCCCCCCAACCCAGGTGCCTCAGGCTGCTTTTGTTAGCAGAGGACAAAAGGTCAGGAATGTGGTCAGCTACATAGACAGAAAATACCGTGATCTATGTATCCCAGGTAGAGACATTTGCATTGATGAGAGCACCGTTGACTTTAAAGGAAGGATTATCTTCAAGTGCTACAATCCTCAGAAGCCAACCAAGTGGTGGGTGCGTGTATTTGTTTTATCTGACTGTGAAACTGGTTATGTCTCTGCTATTGTTCCTTACTTTGGTAGCCCAACAACAGTCTCCATGTTGAGACCTGACATGCCATTTTCATCAAGAATTGAAATGGAATGGAAAGCCACATTTCATTTCCAAAAATGAATCGAAGAGCACCAAAAACTGTGCCATGTGCAGTGACAGAAAGACAAAAGGGGTGGGAGGGGAGAGACTGTATGCTTCTGCAAAACATGCTCAAGGCAGCCAGGGTTACACCCAGGTGACTGTTTGGAAAGATACCATACAATGGACACATACAGATAATTTCTGTCACTAAATGCCTTTTTTGTTTGCAAATCCCGCGTGGTGTAAATAGTTATAACATTGATGAAAACAGTTTTTTTTTTTTTTTTTTTTTTTTTTTGTAGTAGTGTGTAATTTATTTGTAAAAAGTTTTGTACCTGTCTGATTATTCTAAAGGTAATATAATCAAGCAAAAACTAAAATTTTGTGACATTTTGTTACTTTTTTCAATGTTCGTCTGATATATATATATTAATAAAAACTTGTTTTTTGTTCAAAAACATTGGTACTATTGTCTTTGTATAGGGTAGCCTTTGGACTTGCACTACGTTGTTACTTGATATAAGCAAATAAAGTCATTTTATTTCAATTTGAACAGCACATGGTCTGAAAAGGGTTAATATATTTCAATCCCACAGGCTGTATAGTGATCACAGTGCAAATAAGAGTGCAAGAGTGAACGTCACTTGCCACCAATTCTGTGGTGCATAAATGGAGTGAAGACGGAAAGAAAACAACACTTATGTACTTATTCACATGATTTTAGGCATACCCATTTGTACACACTCCAGAATGACTTGCCCTCCCCTGATGGAATATATGCATCACCCTTAGTGTTGTAGATACTCCATGTATCTAAGGGGCGATTAGATGTTGCTGGTGCTTCTACTCTTAGGGTCTCAACAGATATTAAGGAAACAGTAGGCATTGTTTACTTACAACAAAATATAAATGAAATATAAAATAAACATTATGTACCATACTACACCATAGACATTCCAAGTGTAAACAGCATAAAACATTTGTATTTTTGAATTTCAGTTATTTAAAGAAACAGTAACTGGATATACTACTTGGTTGCAAATACAATCTGTAGTGCTCCCTTGTTCAGCGACTGTGAGAAACACATTTTGTAGTTTGCATTCAAAAGAAACTGTACTTTGTTTTCTTTTTTTCTTTTGCCAATAAATGCATTCACACATGCCAGGTTCATCAGCACAAACATAGCATAGCCTGCCTAAATATATAGGCAATATGCTTCAATTAATGAAGTTAAAAATGTCACGTGGCCATGCTCCTAACGCAGGTGTTTACATAGTTCCAGACCCTTTTTTTGCAAATCACCCAAGTGACCTGCATTTCGATTGTTTATATTTCTTTCTCAAAATAAATTCTACAGCAGAAGCCCATCTGTATTGCAAGTTTACAAGTAGACTGAAAAATGTGTTTGTCTTTTTTTAAATAAATTGAACAATATACATTTGAAAACGTGCCATAGTCTTTTTAATGAAAAAAAATAGAAAAAGTGCAATATTTTACAACAACATATATATATATATATATATATATATATATATATATATATATATATATATATATATATATATATATATAAATATATATAGTAAAGACAATGTAAAATATATACAGATTAGTTTCTAGTGCATTCATTACAAAAGATGCAATCCCATATTGTATATTTACATTTTGTACATGTTTTTTTTTTCTCTCTACAGTATTTATCATAGCCTGCTAAAGCTACAGTATCCCCCTTCAGTTTTTAAATGGCCAAATAAGTGAATACAAATATAACAAAGAGATATGAGACTTGCTGGATAGTGTTGGAAACATGTTTAAACTGGTAGAACTGGTCTGCTTCCATTGGCGTTTGTCAATGCTGTATCTTTATGGATAGTAAGACTGATGAATAATAAACTGATATAATAAACTGAAATGTCTACACAGTCTCCATTTTAAACAGATGATTTGAACACATAAACTTCTCAACAGATAGTTCCCAATCAGATTTCTCTGTCCATACTGGTTGGCACTTTTAGACCTCAAAAAAATCCAAATGGAGCATGGCAAATACAGCTTCTGAAACAGAAACCATAATACATGGTGTGTATATATACACACGCACGCACAACACACACACACACACACACACACACACACACACACACAACCACGCACGCACGCACGAACACACAAGTTGGCACATTGTATTCAAGTTTATCTGGTCATTATCATACAGCATGGCTCAGCTGATAATGGACAGGAGGACATGTGTGCTGCTCGGTTTGCTTGCTGGCTTCTTCATTCTTTTAGCAGTCAGTAATTTGCAGGTACCTTGCTGATATTTATGATGATGCATTCTGGTTCTTACTGAGAAATTTTGAGTTAATGGCATGTCAGTACACAAAGCAGATCTCACAGACATCCCATGCCATTATGCCATTATTTAATTGTTTCACCACAGGGAACTGAACCAAACGCAGTGATACGATTGCAGGTGTCCACCCCATTGCAACCTCACATATTATACCTGGGTACATTCTGGGGCCTCCCAGAATCTTCTCTGGGGTAGTTTCTGTAATATACCCCTTGGTGAATTCTGATGTCTTCCATTATCTACCCCCTCCTCCTAGAATCTACCCCATCTATAAGGAGGAAATATTATTAAACAATAACACATGTCAAACATGAAAGCTTTGCTAAATTAATATTGTTGTATGAATTACAATGTTAAATTCATTTATGAATGCATTTTCCCTGGTATATTTAAATATAGTCTACAGCATATTTTAAATATATTTTAAATATATTAATATTTGTGTTTCATTTTAAAACATATTGTACAACATTTTTAAATACATGCACATTATATTTATAAATATAATTTCCCATTGTATTTGATGTTTATCATATATTATGTAATACATTTTCATTATATACTATAATTAAGGATACAATTTTGTCACAGAATTTGAACAAAAGTATGTGAAATCTTGGAAATTAATGTAAAAACACATTTGGTTAGGCACTGCCTTTATTTCCTTTAAAAATGCAATATGAAAATACAAATCTGTTTTTTTTTATTTTTGCATACATACAGTGTTTGTTAATTTATTTTTTTATTCAAAAAAGTGGTCTTGCATCTTTAGAAAATATTAATGAATATTAAAGTTTTATTTCTTTTTTCATACAGTGCAGTGTACCCAAGTAGTCTGTTGAAAATAAATGCTCACTGTATCTAAAACTAAACTATTTTTTTTTTTTTTTTTTTTTTATTTCCTGCAGAGAGGTCCATCTGCTTTTTTGTCTTTTTTTTTTGTGGACATGGTGCTGCCTGGGTGATTTGACTTTTCAACACTGTTTTTTTTTGCTTGTTTTTATTTTTAAAGGGGCAGTGCTCTGTAGGCTACTCAGAAAAAATAAATAAAAAACAACTATTTCAATGTTTCATTCTTATTAGTGAAGAAAAAATATATACCATTTCATTTTGTAATAAAAAACAATTATTTGACATGCTGATTTTGTATACCGCATCTTTATCAATTTAAACTGCGTTCTATATGCATCTTTCCACATTAGAACCTACAGGTCAATTGATCTGAGCATTGATGGCTCTAAAAATCTGTTTGGATCTGTGGTATTCGACCAGGATCCTCTATAAGTCCCGACATTTCCAGTTTTGTTTCAGACAGGAGTAAGTATTTATTTTTATTTTTCTATCTGAAATGTTTTGCAGACAGCACTTAACCACCATCCTCTGAAGGTTAAATATCCTAAGGGTGTTCTATTCTGAAGTCCCCAAATGTCACTTTGTGGACCTAATGACATGTCAACGCACCTTTCTGAGTGTCAGTCAAACTCAGCTTTAATTCATCATATGATTCCACTTGTGAAAAGACAGTTCCTGCATTATTTATTAATTCATTAATTTCATCAGTTCATAAACCATTAATAGCTAGCCATAAGCACTACACTGGATCACAAAAGACAAATAATTAGCCTTGTAAATCCATCAGTGACATTGTAATTTCCTCCCCGTGAGGCAGAACTAATAGGAATTTATAAAGCAGGTTTACCCATGATAGGCATAGCAAATACACAGGATGCTCTGTGACATAAAATGTTGACAATGTTTTGCTTTGTTGCATATTTATAGTAAATCATTATCATTCAATCTGCAGTTGATATAATACATATGTAAATGATAGACTGTACAAATACATGCTGTGTGGTTTCAATATTGAAACAGGCTCATCAGATCAGCCTGTTCCAGGTTTGGGAACTGAACAAGAGTGGAAACAATTGGGTCCACTTATACCTTATGCCATCAGAAGCATCAGTTATTGAACTCCCGATATAGATCTGTCAATATATGTCCTGGGCGCTTGTGTTTTACAGACGACAAGTCAGGTATTTAGTTTATTTTACTTGTTTGTTTAAGAATTGGAAGTTTATTGTTGAAGAGATGTTAAAACAAGACATGCTCTCTCTCTCTCTCTCTCTCTCTCTCTCTCTCTCTCTCTCTCTCTCTCTCTCTCTCTCTCTCTCTCTCTCTATATATATATATATATATATATATATATATATATATATATATATCAGACTGGTATCGTATTTGTGAGCTGGTTTGATTGGCCAATGTCCTTTTTTTATTTTATAGAGTTTTTATTGTAAAGCATCCTGGGATGCTTCGCATGAACAGCGCTCTATAAAAGCAAAGTGTATTATATAACTGTATATTTGTGGTCTTATTTGTGTATTTGGTTTTATAGGACATAACTTCTACAAAACACTCATACTGTGCATTTAAAAAAAGCAAGACAACTATTGTTTTGCCAATGCAACACGAATAAATAAAAAACCACAGCACTGCAATATTTTCTCATTTTTACTGCAGTTTGGAGCAGTGGAATTCCTATTCCTGACAGTAACAGTACAGAGAATTGGAGCAGCAAGTTAAAGTAAATGACTTCCAAATTTAAAAGCACATCTTCAATTAATTTACTTTTATAAACAAGACATCTGAAAACATACAGGTTGGGAAAAACAGGGGGGGAAGTTTAATTATGCCCTCAGCAGATCTACGGCATACAAAACGCAAAGATTACCACAACTGAAGAAAGTCAAAAACACATGCATAAGATGAACTTAATCAATTGAAGACATATATTGTATTTTACATTTATGAGGCATATGTTGCAAATAAATGGTTTCATACATTTTTAAATATATTAATATTGCTAATGCATTCCTCAACTAAAAAAAATATGTCTTTCCATGTTGGATTTAACTCTTTAAATACTGCATATATCTCAGTACTGGAAATGCGTTCCTGTCTCAACCCTGACAGCACAGCCCTGTTACACTGTCAGCGCTATATAACAGGCTTCAAGGACAGGAACATTAATGCAGCACTTCACAATCACAGAGTGCACAATTGCTGTGGATGTAAGTAACTTTCGTTACCATTCAGTGATCGAGAGGAATGGGGAGTTACAGGAAATGGTTTGTGTATAAGGCTGAAAATGCATATTATTTTAGAAGGCTGTAACTGTTGTCAGCACAAATGAGGTATCATATGTTATAGCTGGGTAAGACTTAGACACTAAAGGGAAATTTCTGTTTCCCACAACTTGTAGGCTCAAACAGTGACTGAGTTACGCATTTATTCGTACAATTGACTTTATGCTGTACAATTGACTACAGGAGATGGTACTAATGACCAGTCTCTTGGTCTTGGCCTTACTAATGACCAGTCCCTTGGTCTTGTCTTACTAACGACCGGTTCCTTGGTCTTGTCTTAGTAACGACCAGTTCCTTGGTCTTGGTCCTGGTCTTGGGCGAGGTCTTGCTAACGACCAGTCCCTTGGTCTTGGAATTGGGGAAGGTCTTACTAACAACCAATCCCTTGGTTTTGGTCTTACTAATGACCAGTCCCTTGGTCTTGGTCTTACTAACGACCAGTCCCTTGGTCTTGGAAAAAAGGTCTTACTAATGACCAGTCCCTTGGTCTTGGGTGAGGTCTTACTAATGACCAGCCCCTTGGTCTTGGTTTTGGTCTTACTAACGACCAGTGCCTTGGTCTTGGACTTCGGCTAGGTCTTACTAACAACCAATCCCTTGGTCTTGGTCTTACTAATGACCAGTCCCTTGGTCTTGTTCCTGGTCCTGGGCAAGGTCTTACTAACAACCAGTCCCTTGGTCTTGGTCTTACTAATGGCCAGTACCTTGGTCTTGGTCCTGGTCCTTGGCAAGGTCTTACTAACGACCAATCCCTTGGTCTTGAGTGAGGTCTTACTAATGACCAGTCCCTTGGTCTTGGTCTTAATAATGACCAGTCCCTTGGTCTTGGGTGAGGTCTTACTAATGACCAGTCCCTTGGTCTTGGTCTTAATAATGACCAGTCCCTTGGTCTTGGGTGAGGTCTTTCTAACAACCAGTCCCTTGGTCTTGGTCTTGGTCTTGGTCTTACTAATGACCTGTCCCTTGGTCTTGGTCTTACTAATGACCAGTCCCTTGGTCTTGGTCTTACTAATGACCAGTCCCTTGGTCTTGGTCCTGGACAAGGTCTTACTAACAACCAATCCCTTGGTCTTGTCTTACAAATGACCAGTCCCTTGGTCTTGGTAGTACTAACAACCAGTCCCTTGGTCTTGGTCTTGGTCTTACTAATGACCAGTCCCTTGGTCTTGGGTGAGGTCTAATACCATAATGACTAGACATTATAACTTTGTATATTCTGTATTTAGAGAGAATATATTAAGGGCCAGAAATGCAGAGAGCAGAACTGACAATGAGATTTGAGTAGTATTTAGCAGCTCAGCAAGGAAGAATTAAAAAAATGTGTAAGATATGTATAAAAAAAAAAAAAAAAAAAACATGAACCCAGAGGCTGTGCTGTAAATATTCATTTCAAACAGAAAGTAGTGCATTTTGACTATTTTTTTCTGCCACAGCCACTTCAATGTTTTCATGAGATATTCGGTGAATGCTGTTGAACAAGGCAACCGAGAAGGCCCTTTGACAGGTAATAAGCAGTAAACCACACTGGGCTGACTATCTAATACAACCATCAGAAAGCAGGTCAGGTATGGGGATACTGTTTCTTTAACACTTGCTTAGAACAGCAAAACCAAGCTTCAGTACCATTTTTAACAAGGATGGCCCTGCCACTCTTTAAGTAAAAAAAAACAGAGAGAGAGATAAATTACATTGACATTTTTATATCCATCTTTATCCAAGCATTCCAAAAATACATTTCCAGGTCATGCAGGCAGCTGCTGCACAGAGTTAGAAATAAAGAATGGAACAAATAGTAAATAAATAATAATAAAAACATATTGGAAATAACATCATTACTTTACATTTCTTTTTTTCATTCTACAGCAAAGCATCACTAAGTTACTGTGATACATATTGGATCATCCGGTTATACCCTGGACCAAGTATGACAGGTTTTGATTATGTCAAACTCTTTAACTGATAATAGATATTATTTATTAAAAGAAACAAACAAATAAATAAACAAGCAAATAAATATGGTGGTTCCAAAAACATATATATATATATATATATATATATATATATATATATATATATATATATATATATATATATTATTAACTAGCAATGTGCAGGCTTTATTTAGTGATCCTTAACTGTAGAAAGATGCTTCTCTGAATGTATTCACTTCAAGGGCTAACACCACCAGTTCATTCTGTTTGTCACTGTGTACTATGAATTACTCTGGAAAGATATACCAGACTTATACCTGTGAATGAAAAAAAATAGGCTTTTAGAGAGCGATCTTATACACTTTGGCCAAGTTGACCCTACTGTATGCAGATGCACATTGAATTTAGACCCAGCACGAGGACAGGCTATGTTTGCATTGCAGTCACACCTGAGTGTTACCACAGCTACAGTATTGATCCAGAAAGACCAAAGTGGTGAATTTAGAAGCATACTGAAAACATCCTTGGCCTGCCCAATGGTCCCCTGTGGGAGTGTCTCAGGACAGGGAAACCTCAAACTGTACGAATACATTGTGTGTCTCCTAGAGTTTGCACTTGTTCTCTCATTCAAAAGATAATACTTTCTACAATGATTAACAGACAGCATATGTGAAATAAGGCAATGTGCATTAGTAAACTGTGCATGTACTAAGTGTATACGGAACTGTGTCTATACTGTATATACTGTATATATAGCGAGAGAATAATGCATGGGGCAGTGTGTGATATGAGAATGCAATGCCCACCACTAGGGGTTTATCCCTGCATGCCACCCTGAGGGTGGGCATTACATTCTCATTCATCACACCCCACCCATTGCGATATTTTTTGTAATCTCTGGAGATCATTTTTTCCTGCCACAGTACTAAAGTTCTGTGTTGCTTGTTGTGGGCTGCTGTTAATGCAGCCTGTGTTTCCTGTAACAGCTGTTCGGTTATTACGGGAAATACCAACTAGAGGAGCCAATTGGAACAATTGCTCACCAGTTTGAAAGGAGGTGTAACTGCAGTGTAAAAAAATGAAGATCATTTAAACCTTTTGTGCACATGCACAAAATAAACATTAAGGCATCTTTCCTAGGATTGATCTGTTTTGAACAGAGGATTGCTCGTTGTGCCTCACAGGTTAAGTCTTAATATAGTCTTCTAAAACTACACTGTAATGTAAAGCCTGTACAATTGATCCACCCTGTACCACCTGGATGCTACTGTAAACAAGATGATGCATCTCAAGGAGCCTTTCCTGGGAAGCTATTTTTAAATATAATATACATTAATATTTACATGGATCTTCGGGGTAGAATAGATACAGATTTCATGTGGGTGGCGGGGTGGGCCAGGGGGTGCTCGTGACACGTTACATTACGTTAACCATTTCAAACCTGAGAGCAAGTGATGGTGTAAACCTCCTGAGGAATCTTTCATCTGCTGTTCTTACAACAAACATGCATGAAAACAAAGCTAAACAAAATTAACAAATCAATACATTCTCCTTCAGGTAAATTGTTGCAATTACCTCATGGAAAAATAGGTTTTTCCCTAATACTAAAAACTCATTTCAAGATTACTTGCTTTTAATATGGAATTCCATTGCTAGATTATTATTTTTGTTTTTTTTCTGTTGCTCGGTAATGCATACCAGTTTTACAAAGTGCATGCGTTCATTTTCTTTTTTCTTTTCTAACTGGCAAGCTAAAAAAAATCTTCCCTGCCCCCTTTGTTATCTTCAAATTGTACACAATCTTAAACCCAATAAAAATAGATAGATATATCTATATCTATATATATATATATATATATATATATATATATATATATATATATATATATATATATATATAATATAATGCTCTTAAAAAATATAAATAAATAAATAAATAAATCCGTAAGTAAATCAATCAGATGAAATCACCACATGGCATGTCTGCTATACAGCTGCCTCTAATGCACGTGCTGTGAGTGCCAACACAATTTTGGCTTTTTAAATCTTTGTTTTATCTTAACTTTAAAGCAACCAGTCTAAATATAATTGCTCATAGAAAATAATACCTGATGCTCTTTAAGTTGTTTTGTATTCGCTTAACCAGGACACTCTATAGTGAAATCACTCATAATCGTGATCTGTTCAATATTCCCCTTCAGGCTCATGTGCAGCTTTTGGTTTGGTACCATAGGTGATATTCATGATTTTAGCCCACCAGAAATGGTTAATATAAGGCGTTTTTTCTTCTTTTTTTTTTCTAATGTCCCTGTTCCTCTGGAGTAGTAATCATCCATATGCTTCATGCTTGGGTTTCACTTCCGTATTTTTTTATGTTGCATGTACTCTTTAACATCCCTCACTTCACTTGGGGAAACAGAAACCAAAAACGAATTGAAAAGTTTAAGAAGAAATAGAGGTTTTGGAATAAACAAATAAACAAACAATAATAAGTTGTAGGCTCAAATTGATTTCCTCCTTTTCATAAGCCGGTGATTGTCCGCGAAGCTGTGGATACCTGGGGAAACTGAACTAATGGGAGAGGGGAAAAGGTTATTTTTCAAGGTGGCCGGTGAGATTTCCTCGATCTTGTAGGAGACAGAGTGAAAGTACTGGGGGTTCAGCTGTGAGCTGAACGAGTTCTGGTGGGAAAGCACCCCCCGGCTGGTAAACTCATGGGACCGGTAGCACATGCAAGAGCAGACGGACTGGAGATCAGTCACCTCCGCTTTGTACCGCTGCCGCCCATGCTGCAAGTCTTCCTGGATGTGGATGATCATACTGTTGTGGTTACCTGCCAAGGACGCCCTCTCCTCGGCATCCCGCCTCTCATCTTCACTGTTCATGGTCAGGAAACGCAGGACCACGAGGTTGAGGAAGGCTCCAATGACTGTCAGCCCCACCAGGATGTACATGAAGCTGAAGGCCACGTACAGGGGCTTCTTCTGGAGGGCTTGCTTGTTCTGCAAGGCTACAAAATCCCCAAAGCCTATGGTAGTCAATGTAATGAAACAGTAGTAGTAGGACTGGAAGAAGCTCCAGTCCTCGTAGTGGGAGAAAGCTGCAGCCCCGATGCACAGGGTGCCAATGCAGGAGAAGAAGCCCACCGTCACCATGTTCTCCATGGACACGTCGGTACTCCGCATGCCACAGCACTTCTTGATCCGCTTCAGGAGGCACTTCACGAAGGTGTTCATGCGTTCTCCAAGGCTTTGAAACATGACCAGAGTTAGGGGAATTCCCAGCACTGCATAGAACATGCAGAAGGCCTTGCCAGCATCTGTGCCAGGAGCAGCGTGCCCATAACCTGCAGAAAAACACAAAGAAAAAAGCAATGAAGAGGAAGTATTAGAAACTAGGGTTTGTGTTCCGTGAATTAAAAACAAAAATACCTGTAGATTTTTTTATAGGTTTTTAAAATGTGAGAAAGTTTACGTGAAGTTTTAATGATTACATCATTTGTTTGACGACAACTGTAATGGGCAGCTTTTTAAATTAGCATGTCATTGGTAATGAAGAAGTAGATGATCTGAGTTGGGGTAATTTTTCCATAGATTTTTGTTCCTCTAAAATGTGTCACAGGCAATTCCTAGAAGCAGTTGCTCGTCTGTAGAAAAATTTTCATCTTCCCTCTTTAAACAAAATGCTACATTTTGTTGCAGATTTATATCTTTAAAACAAAGAGCCAGGCAGCCTTTACAAAAACTATTTACAGATGAATGCAGCTGTACTGTACCTTTCAACATAACCCTACCACCCCACTGTTTACAAACATGTCCCCTCATTTCATTCCACTAAAGCATTTAAATTAAAAGCATTTCATGCTTGCCAACATGAATTTGCAGCAGACCCCCGACAAGGAAATGAGACATCCCATTTATCTCATTATGACCTAAAAAATGACCAAGGTGTTCAATCAATCAGATCTTTTTCTTTTTCCTCCTAGCAAAGGGAGTGGGGACTCATGGAATATTGATATAGGGAGCTGAGTCTAAGCCCAAGAAGCTTTTAGCTTAATTAGACATGCTTTTCAGTGGCTTGGTTCAGACTGGCCCTATTCCAGTTTATAGAAATGCCTACAAAATGGACTCTGTCCTGGGCTGAAGTTGCTGAGCCTGCCAGACCGACCATCTTATTTTCCTTAACAACTTCTAATGAAAATGATGCTGAGATATTTACAATATGAGCAAAATATAAATGTGTTGTATCATGCAAGTTGACAAATAGACCTTGCTATGGAGGAAATTATTTTTAAAGCTCCCGGGTTCGTGCCCGCCCACCGCCTGTGTGTGGATTGCCTCACCCTGTGTGATGCGCCTACCTGTGGGAGTGTATGCTTCCTAAGGTATAATGGATGACACAAGCTATATTTCTGATTTTTGTTTTTCAAATAGCACAATCAATTTGGACAGCCTCAGAAATCTCAATTCCATTGTATGATTACTCATTCTCTATAATATATGTGGGTGGTGAGGGGCAGCTGCACTGGGGCCCAGACACTCAGATGGGCCCCGGGAGACGTCTGAAAGTTTGGGAAAAAATATGTATGAGTATGTAATCATTTATTTGCAGGGCCCTCCACCTACATAGTTACCTTTTTCATTGCTGAAGTTTGTGTTTGTGTTACACCTCTTTCCCTGCTGCAGTTCTGTATGTTTCGAGGTGATTAAAAACACACTATAAGTGAGCGACTGCGTAAACCACATAGCAGTAATCCTGATCGCCATTTACCACCCTTAGAAGATACATCGGGGTGTGTGTGTTAGCCTGCGATTACTAATAGTGTAGTGTTGAATTTAAAGATGCCTGCAAAACATACCAGTGATGCACAAAAGCGTGAACAGAAGTAGGAGAAATTGTTGTTGGCTGCAAAGCTTCCTAAAATCAGAGGCTTGAGTAAACCCTCTCTATAACCTATTATGATTTGACCACAAAGGCAGGCATTACATTTCCATGTACTTGGCTTTGTTACTCCCCTAAACTGGACCGTGTATATTGCGAGTCAGGCTGGTTGTTTGCTGATCGTAGTGCACCTGCATAGAATGTGGCATGGGTCAGAGGAGTTCAAGACTATTTATTACACGGAACTATCGGTGAAGATTCCGAGGCTCAAACAAAACATGAGAAAAAATTCTGAAGGCAAGTTTTGGAGCGTCTCATCAATGTGACGCTTACATTGTCAATGTCCAAATTAGCTTTCAGATACTTTTTCTTTCTATTGTTATCCACTGTTGAAAAAACGAATTTCTATGCCCAGTGGTTTGTCTCAGTATCTTAACCCTTTACGGTCCAATGTGGGACCAGGTCCGACATTACAATATTTCACAAAGAACACATTTAAACACCTATACTTAGCACAATAAAATACCAGTTGTTTGTCAAAATAAAATCATCAATGTAGTTAAAATGTGAACACTTACAGTAATATTAAGATGTCAATTGTATTGTAGCGATCTTGGTTAACGCAGGCAGACACATCACACAGGGCGAGGCAATCCACACACAGACCTCTCGCACTAAAGCGTAGAGTCGATACCGCCATACAAAAGAGCAAGTGTTACAGGCTAATTCTCACCACCGCCTTCCGCCCGTGTGTGGATTACCTCTCCCTGTGTGATGCGCCACGGGGTGAGAATAAGCCCGTAACACCAGCTCCATTGCAAGGAGCATATTTCGGGCTCATGTCTTCGCTTGTGATTAAGTCAGTTCTTTTTTGTTTTCTAAAATGATTTTTTTTTAAAACATAATATAACGTTAGATCAATATACATTAAACCAGATAACAAACATAAAACCCCTTTTCTAACACATTTAAGTTTTAAACTTACGTGATTGACCCATCAAATAAGTATTGATTGGTAAGAAATTATTTAAAAGATCAAAAACGATTTAAGTTATTTTAGACACAGTTTATTTCAGGTTGGCATTTCTCAGTGCTAGCAGGGTGCAGACTGCATATTTAGTTAATATTGAAACATATTAATAGCTTCAAATTAGTCACATAAAAACATATTAAATCAGAAGCATCAACTGGATTTTTAAATTAATGTTCTCAAGTACAAAAGTTAGTATGAAGACATTTCTACAAGAACAAATGTCTGCATCTCAAATTTAGCCCACAGTACAAATGTATTCAATTCAACTCATAAGATAAAACAGCATGTATTCATGAATGCTGTAATTTAATGCAAAAAGTCCCCACTATAAGTGTATTTCAGTCATTCAGCATAACCATACAGAACATTGGTATAGGTACGTAATTTGACTGAAATTCATAAAACAAATTATTATTATTATTATTATTATTATTATTATTATTATTATTATTATTATTATTATTATTATTATTATTATTATTATTATTATTATTAATTATTATTAATAAATATAATAATAATAAATAATAATAATAATAATAATAATAATAATAATAATAATAATAATAATAATAATAATAATAATAATAATTTGTGTTTTATCATCAAAAAAGTTTACTTGTCTTGCAAGTCTATTTTCAATCGACAATACAGCCAATGCAGACAATCTCTCCTGAGACATTGTTGACCGCAGTTAATTCTTTATTATTAATTCTTTCAGCACTAGCAATGTTGGAATTGTAGCAGTCCAGTGTGGGTGCTGGGGAATCCTCTGATCAGGTCTTTCTGAATCAGCTACTGTACCACTGAAACAGAGAGTTTACGTCGTCAGGTAAGTGCAGAAAAGCCCCAGGACCATGTGAGAAAATTAGAACTCTTCCATACGGTAATGGACGAGCAAGCAAAATTATTTCTCTAAACCGTAGCAAGGTAGTGAAAAAAAGATACATAAAATAACCCAAACCATTGAAGCAAAACAAATGTGTGTATATATATATATATATATATATATATATATATATATATATATATATATATATATAATTTTCTGCTTCTTTCTGACAAAGCTGTAGTTGTCTTTTTTGCTCTTTACGCTTTGCACAACCCGACTTGTTCTTTGATAGTGGATTTGATATATTGCCATTTTTTTAAATACATTTTAGAATCCATTGGTTAGTGTTACGAAAGACTTTCCTTTGGTGTCACACATCTGCCCTATTGCCAGAGCTCCCGCTCTGCAATCCGTCTCTAGATAGAGAATCTGTTTGCTGTGCTTTGCAGATTTGTGTTTTGATTGACAGTACGCCAATACTACCTTGTTGTGGTTTCTTTTTTCACTCCTAGTAGATTAGATGACGCCTATATATTTTTGACATTGAGTCATTAAAGTGGGCTCAGAAAAAAAAAAGAAATTGACTCAGGGCTGGGCCCGGGTGCAGTTGAATATTACATGCTGTGTTTTTTTATTATGTGCAGTGGTGAGGTTAGCAGAGACATTTCCACAGCTGAAATTTGAAGTGGCTCTATTGAACGATGAAATGATTGAGTTGCAGATAACAAA
This sequence comes from Polyodon spathula, assembly GCF_017654505.1. NCBI lineage: Eukaryota > Metazoa > Chordata > Actinopteri > Acipenseriformes > Polyodontidae > Polyodon > Polyodon spathula. The sequence continues at coordinate 95,681,495 of NC_054536.1, forward strand.
ACGCTCAAACAAAACGCATATTTATATATATATATATATATATATATATATATATATATATATATATATATATATATATATATATATATCCCCAGGAGATGGTGTTAGAGGAATTAGGGAATCAAGATGTAGGCACTTGTCATCATTGATGAAGACTCTTCTTTGCATCCCTTACAGCAATGCAAGCAGTGAGAGAACATTTCAGTATGGTTCGGAAGACTGTAACGGACTTGGATAACTTTGTATGCGCTCTGTTATCATGCAACATCAACTATAGTGGACCTGTTCATAAAGGTTGCTTGTCTACCAAAGTATTGGCTGCTGCTAAATCTGCCACCTGTGTTCACAACCAGAGCCACAGGGTCAACTTGCTTGTAAAGCAAGTCATGGTTGTTATATTTGCTGTGCTTCCCTTTTAAAAAAACAATTAGAAGAAGCACTATATTGCATTCTATCATTCCACCAAACTAATACCATTGAATAAAAGAGACTTCAGTTCACAAAATCTCCAGTGAAGGCCTGTTTTGGAGCTATGAGCTATTCACCATACTGTCTCCCATATTATGAAAGCTTGGTGTTGACAGGTATGCATACCTACGATCATCCATTGTATTGTAACGACCCAGGGTCAACAGTTCAATGGCAGCAGGTGTTCAGGAACGTCAGAGACAGAAGATTCACCATCAATCAGGGGCTCAGCTTGCTGTGCAAGTGGCACTAAGTTGCAACATTGTTGGCACAAACCAAGGGACGACATGTTGCAACCATCAGGGGATCGAGAGAAATAAGGAATTAGAAACTGTACTTGGTGGCTGTAGCACATGGCCGAAACTGTGTTTTTGGACTTTCTTTTCTTTTCTTACTTTGTCACAGTCTGGGTAGCACTACGCTGCTCAGCTGTAATTCTACCACTGGCTGGTAAAGCAGCTTGATTAACCTGCCCAGTGTAGAGTCCCAGCTTAATAAGAACATAAGAACATAAGAAAGTTTACAAACGAGAGGAAGCCATTCGGCCCATCTTGCTCGTTTGGTTGTTAGTAGCTTATTGATCCCAGAATTTCATCAAGCAGCTTCTTGAAGGATCCCAAGGTGTCAGCTTCAACAACATTACTGGGGAGTTGATTCCAGATCCTCACAATTTTCTGTGTAAAAAAGTGCCTCCTATTTTCTGTTCTGAATGCCCCTTTGTCTAATCTCCATTTGTGACCCCTGGTCCTTGTTTCTTTTTTCAGGTCAAAAAAGTCCCTTGGGTCGACATTGTCAATACCTTTTAGAAGTTTGAATGCTTGAATTAGGTCGCCGCGTAGTCTTCTTTGTTCAAGACTGAACAGATTCAATTCTTTTAGCCTGTCTGCATATGACATGCCTATTAAGCCTGGAATAATTCTGGTCACTCTTCTTTGCACTCTTTCTATAGCAGCAATATCTTTTTTATAGCGAGGTGACCAGAACTGAACACAATATTCAAGATGAGGTCTTACTAGTGCATTGTACAGTTTTAACATTACTTCCCTTGATTTAAATTCAACACTTTTCACAATGTATCCGAGCATCTTGTTAGCCTTTTTTATAGCTTCTCCACATTGTCTAGATGAAGACATTTCTGAGTCAACAAAAAAAAAAAAATCTTTTTCATAGATTTTCATAGATTTTTCATAGATTCCTTCTCCAATTTCAGTATCTCCCATATGATATTTATAATGTACATTTATATTTCCTGCTTGCAGTACCTTACACTTTTCTCTATTAAATGTCATTTGCCATGTGTCTGCCCAGTTCTGAATCTTGTCTAGATCATTTTGAATGACCTTTGCTGCTGCAACAATGTTTGCCACTCCTCCTACTTTTGTGTCGTCTGCAAATTTAACAAGTTTGCTTACTGTACCAGAATCTAAATCATTAATGTAGATTAGGAATAGCAGAGGACCTAATACTGATCCCTGTGGTACACCACTGGTTACCACACTCCATTCTGAGGTTTTTCCTCTAATCAGTACTTGCTGTTTTCTACATGTTAACCACTCCCTAATCCATGTACATGCGTTTCCTTGAATTCCAACTGCATTCAGTTTGAGAATTAATCTTTTGTGCGGGACTTTGTCAAAAGCTTTCTGGAAATCGAAATAAACCATGAATTCAAGGACCGGCAAATCCTATGTGAGCCTCCTTCATTTTCCAGCAAATGCTACAGTGGTGATCAGAAGTGGGAACATGGATCGGACACTGTGGGTAATGAAGAGAAGGATCTGGGCGGGAATGTAGACAACACCATCACCAAAACGAATTGAGAGGCCAAGATGAAGCAATCTAAGGGAGCTGTCTGCGATAAGAGCCGCAGAGAGCGAGAGTGAGGCAGATGTAGTGGAAGCCATTGCCACGGAAAGTGAGCGGGCAGAGACAGTCAGTGCTGAGGGGTGAGAGCTGCACCCCACCCGTCAGCAAAAAGCTACTGCCAGCCGGGGGGCTCAACTCCCCGCGAAATAGCTGACAGCGCCACAGCTACTCCTGGGCCTGCCATTGGCATGGGGAGGACCTGTGTGGGGGACTTCTGCCACGTCCCAGTCCGAGTGGAGGGGGTTCCATGCATGGCCTTGGTCTACCGGGATGGATGGTGATGTGGTTTGACCCTATGTGATCCAGGGGTGGATCCAGCTCGAACCAACAACGGTGCAGCTCCGCACAGTCACTGGGAAGCTGGCACCCCCTGCAGGGAAGAAGGACCTTGCCAATCCAGGTGGGCGGCCGGGCAGTGCACTACCCTGTGTGGGTAGCTGCAGTACAGGACCCCTGCATCCTCAGTCTGGACTTTTGAGGAGTGATGGCAGCCAGATGGACCTTCACATGGGGACCTTAAACATCCAGGTGGGAAACCACCGCCCTCCTCCCGGGGCAGCCTGGTGGGAGATCAGTCTTTAGAACTACAGTGCTAATAAGCGTAAGTTCTTTAAAGTTTGCAGTTTTCTCTTTAAAAAAAAATTTATAAAAAATTAAAACGTGTAATATTATGACAGGGCTTCATTTTGTAATCTGGTTATTTATTTTACAGTTTTACTTTACATGAGATGTTTGTTAAAATAAAAATGTATTCTCAAAATAATATGTTCATGTATAGTCCAAAGAAAGTCCTCTAATAACACAGTAGTGCCTAGACATCCAGACTATGTGTCTGATCTGATCAGGGATGTTTCAATTTGATGCAAAACTGCCCACTATCTAGGCTTGTATATCTCTTGTTAAAATATCTAAGCTGTCCCTTAAAAAAAAAAAAAAAAGCAATTCTGCTGTTAATGTTTAATAGGCAGGTAGAAAATACTTAGCAGATCTACATTTGAAAGCCATTGCAATGTACAACTTTATTTCCAGAATCTATTCTGGCTTAGGCATAGATGGAAAAAAAAATCAGATAAATGCATCCTAACCAGTATAGGGGTATGTTGTTGCTCGTATTTTCCGAGTAATTACCTTTGAGATGAATTTGTCGGCAGGTATTAAGTAAATCAAAACACATCTCGTACTGCCACTGTGGAAGCTGGGATATGTGTTTCTTTGTCAAGTTTAATCAGAGAGAACACCTTGCCCAGGATTACAATCCCCCAATGCACTGCAGAGATGACACATTTCCAAGGAAAGCTAACATAAATAAATGTTAACTTTAGTGAAATTCAGGGGGCGTGAACCAGGACTTTGATGTTTCCTAATTTCACCTGTCTATCATCATTAACTCCCTATTTAAACCCAGTGACAGCTCTATTTCTCCTGTGTTTTGTTTTTTCCCTCCTCCTCCTCCTCCTCCCTTCTTTCATATGCCGCATGCCTCTGTGTCGATCCCCTCTGGTGGGATAGTGAGTCTCACGTCCCCGACCTGGAGTTCCAGTAACTCTGCAGGTTCTTCGTGTGGTCAGAGGGAACCACCGGCCACACTATTCTTTCTCAGCTCATGCCCTATATCTTGCCTCAAGAAAGAAGGCTTTGTCTTACTCCTTACTTTACCCTCCTGGGACATGGCACTCATACTCTTAGTGCTCGAGTATATAATTAATTGTGTTCTTTCAGATTCTCTTTTCTTCCTTACGTCAAGGCTTCATATGAGCCGTTCCGTCCTCTGAGGGTCGAACCCGGTTGGTAACTGGGACCCAGTTGCGAGGCCGAGCCTATAACAACTATTAGAGAAGTCAGAGGACTCTGTGTTTTCAGGGGCCTGTAGGCCGATAGGGCGAGGCTCGACTCCATAGGGAAGGCCGAGCCTCCCTTCTCCCTTGCTCTCACAGCCCTTGCTCCCGCCCCATGAAAAGAAATCTAAGATAAATAATCACTTATACTTAGTTGGATCACGACAGTTTCTATATTAAATAAGACTGCCAGCTTGCTCTTGATTGATACCCAATAACTGTCTAAAGAAGGGAAACCGAGGGCTGCTTTGTTTTGTGCTTGTTCTGTAATAAAAGAGGTTTACTATGCAACTCAATCTAACACATACATCATGTCCCATCATATATAATCACCACCAGGGTTCAGGAGAAGAAATGAAGCATCTTCTTGTGAGGCTAAGATTGAGTAAGGATTTTGACACTGCAAATTCATTATGCGTTTTTTTTTTTTCTGTAGGTTACAAAACCAAAATGTTAGTGTTCAAAACTTTAAATAAACCATGTTGAAACTCTTGTTGATTCTTGTTAGTACTGTACATATTTATTTTTTCTTTACAAAAAAATAAATAAAATAAAAGTAGGCTTTGAATATGTTGTGATTGTAGTTGGAAATATTAGTCCACTGGTCACTAACTGTGACATATTTAGGTATCTGGGGTACCAGCGCTGGGATATTACACCTCGAAAGGAATTGGCTCTGCATGATTGTTCCAATTTGCCTCTTAATTTATTTTCTCATGCCACCCACAATATGCGTTTAATGTCAGCAGTTGCTGTAGTCACTTGTCATTTTCATTGTACCACCCACTTATTCTTTTGGCATTGGTAGCTCAACAGCATTACAATTTATTGTATTTGATTTCCCATTTTAAAGCTAGCAGTCAAAAATTATTCTAAATCTGTTGACACTGACAACCAGTTCAGCTCACCATTTGCTTATTTTCCCAAAGTAATTATCAAACTGTAGTATTTGGAATCTGGTCAATGTTGATGGTCAGTTTTGTGTGATAATGCTGCACTTGAAACATGAAGAAATATGTGTAGTGGATGTTTGAAAGCAAGGGAGAGGATTAAAAAAACTCAATTCAGATTAATAACGTTCTTATTTATTTATATGTCAAAGCTGCAATCTTTTTTTTTTTTTTTGACCCCAGCCCCCTAGTATTAATAACACAAACTAACCTGCTGCCTGGATGGATTCAACTCTGTCTCTGAACTGTTAGTGAATAATATATTCCTCTGGGCACAAAGAAACAGGAGCTGAGTAAGTGGCCCACTTCTTGCTTTGATGCAGGTGTACTTGTGAGCTTGGCAAGGACAAAGCGAGGGTTCTGCATCTTTGAAATATCAGAGGTCAAAGCTATGTAATGTCTTCTACGTTTTCATAATGCAGTATGTCATGTTTAACTATTTTATATTCTAGTACAGCATGTGTGTTCTGTTTAAGTCTCTTGTTGTTAGACCATTCTTGTATTTTCCCTGTATAGTGCCACCTTTCAATGAAACTTCAAGTCATAAGACATGACCTGACCACATTAACATATGAAGTAAAAAAAAAAAAAAAAAGCCTCTGTTTAAAACACGTGTGTTCAGCGTCTCACCTAGTGAAAACACCACAGCTTGGAAGGGCACATCTTTGCCTCCAGAGTTGTTTTAGTAATACAGTTGCTATTTCATAGTTCAGAAATTCTGCTGGATTTGGTTAATTTATGGTTAAGCCACGTAGACAGTCAAGTGTACATATACTTTACTTCTTAAAGGACCTTAACCACTTCAACAGTTCAGGTGAACTGAAATAGCAACAAATACATTACAAAATTTAAAAGAGCACTATAACAGTATCATCTTAGTAATATTAAAAGTTATTTTCAATGTTAAATGTTGTTTGCAAAATATGCATAGGCTGCATTGTAAAAGTCTGTTTTTTCAGTATCTAAGTGAGAGGGATGACTTCCTGTTGAATAATACATGTATTGTATTTCACCAGTGAAGGATTCATTTTTTAGATCTTGACAGATGGAATCTTTAGTGAACAGCCTTTTGAAACTCATCTGAGGAAGAAATGTCCTTGTATCAATACAAATCATCTCCCATTACATGTATCCTATTTGCTGTTATATTAAATTATGTATTCTATTTCAGGACACAACTGCCCTATTGTGTCACTCACAGATGATTGCAGTTAACATTTGTAATTGTATTGGCAGCTGAGCCCATTGAATTGAATGGAGAGACCAGGGCTGAACATGAACTGCTAACCTCACAGTTCAAAGATGAATCTCTTACCATTCCCCTAAGGAGCAAGCTCAGTAGTTGAGAGGTAAGTACATGTCAAATGCTGATGTCAGTGTTTTTAACTCAGCAGATCCATTCCTAGTTATGCAAGTTATGGAATGTTTGCAATACAGTGAGATATTTCCTATTAGACACAGCTGATGAAAACATATCTCTTTGGTGTCCGTTATTCAGAAGTGATTAAGGATTGCTAGATAGATAGTTGGATTCCACTGAGTGTGCCCGCGGGACACATAATCTACACAAGACCAATGGATAAACCCTCCAACAGCGGCAACGTAAAATGCACCCCACCCACCACAGAAAGATAACCTCAAAACCTCAGCTACAAACTAAACAGCTACAGTAATCAACTGTTGGATGTTGAGGATTGTTTATAACCCGACTTCCAAACTGAATACATTGCCCTGTTCTATTTATAGTGCATCCTTATTGAGCTGTTCCCCAGCAAAGTCCATTCCATTCCTCTACAAGTGCAGTCACAGGGGCAGCCTACTTTGTGTTTTTAAACCTTTCCCTTCCAGGTAACCAGGTAAAACCATTTTGTTGATAACGTCAGACAAAACGGTTTTCAGTTATTTTAATGCAGCATAATTTATCTTAATTAACAAATTGACATCATGATGTAAGATTATATGACATTTGGGATCTCTTTGTAATTTGCTTTTATTAGTTTAGATAAACAAATGTTTATAAACGTAGCCCGTCACTGTACTAAATGACTGTTCTGAAGTCAAAGTCAATGACAGTCTCCCTCACTAGATTGTGAATCCCCACTCTTTGTGACTGCTGTCTCCTCATACATTCCATGTTCCTGGAAGTTACTGGTTAAGTGAAATTACCCCTTTGGTATCTTATTCTAATCCAGTAGAGAAAGTAATTTTACACTACAGTTATTTCTACAGTTGTTTGTGTTGTAAGTTTGTTTTCAAAATGCTAGTCTGGATTTAAATACATACAAACCCATGAAATAGGACATAAAATATATATGATATACATTATATTACAATACAAACATAAATCAGCTGTCAGCTACTGCAAAAGCAAGAGTTACTTTATATTCATGAAACTAATAACGTATGCAAGGATGCAAAGGTGATTAAATATAACAGATTTGTTTTTGGGCACAGCCCTCCCCCCCTTAAAAGAGAATATTTAAAAATAACAACAGTAGTTCTTGTGTGGTGTTTTTCAATTCTTGTGTTCTGCAGATTGTTTCATTTCATTCCCCTCGTGCCTGCTGTGTCTAAATACCGCGCTGCAGAATTCTGTTGAGGCTGCCTGGTCCCTGCCCTGTGGTCCTGCTGCAGCCTCCAAACACTCATATATCAAACACACTGTGATGAGGCGGGCATGCCTGACACACTATTTCAGAGAGAGGCTTTGCTTTATAGACCCCTTCTCCATCAGTGTTCAATAATGGTGTCCCGGGGGCCATAATGCTTTGAGAGCCGTAATTGAATGATATTATTAACAGTATCATCACCTGTGTTGTCTATTTAATTAACTTGAAGATAAACGAGGCCCTTAAAGTTATTAGCCACATTATTTATCATCTGATGCAACTAACTCTTGATGAAAGAACTTAAACCAAGTTTGCTTCTAGTAAATTAACAAATGTATTAAAAAGCTTTTTGTTTTTGTAGTTGATCACATGTCACCAATTCAACTACATGGAAGTTTCCACAGACTTCCACATTATTGAATGAAGGTCATTGTAATTATTTTACAAGGTTCCTCATACATGCCAAAAGTCCCTATATGGTCAGGACAGTCCAGATTTCCTAGCAAATGTCTCGCGTCCCAAGGCATATGAAGAAAGTCCCGATATTTAACCATAGAAAAAATCATTTATTCTGCACGGTAGAGTTAGTGAAAACCACATGCTGTGCTCTTCATGTGGCTGACACATCTGCTGATCACTAACTTATACAAAGGGAAGAACACTTGAGTATGTCTATTTTTACTGTCATGCCGGTCGTGTCGTGTTGAGTTCGGGGGATATGTCTATTATATGATAATGAGTGTTTTTTGTATATGACTCCCAGGTGTATGATGTGTATGACCCCCCCTGGAGATCAGCATCCTGCTGAACAGTTTCCAAAAGTTGGCAAGTCTGGTACCTTGCCAGCCACAGTACGCCTCTATAGCTGACAAACAATACATTCAAAAATACCTTCTTACCACATGTATTACTACAGTGTACAGCTGAGTCCAAAAAACAAATCTGGAAAAAGAGAACTGCCAAACCTGTTATACATCTAGACTGTTATATATGTTTATAACTAACAGAACTTGTGTACTGTTTGGGAATACCTCTGCCAAGATGTGTCATGTTCAGTGATGTATCTGTCTGCTTCTGTACTTTAGCATTAACAATGCTAGCCTTAGGAGAAACAGTTTAGATATTATTCAGCAGACACAGATTTGACATATACTTGCCTTGAAGGCTTCAGTTATTAGCAAAAGCAAATCAAACTAGAGTGTACTTTAACTGTACATGTTGTGACAGAAGCTGTAAAATAAACGTACTGTACAAGTTGACAAAACAACTGAAATAAGAAGATCCTTAAATAGTCTATCCCAGTACAGCAGGTTGTGTGAAAGAAGCATCACTGGTTTAACAATGTGGGAGCTTATTCCTGACATCGTAAGCTTCAAATCCAATGTGTTAGAGACGCTTCATGCAGGTGTGCTCTCTAGCTGCTTATTGCATTCAATACATATGAGCCAATGTCATTTGAAACCATGAACCTGGATGCTCATGTAAATGTACACAGTCTCTGCAACATGCATGGGCATTCACATTGTGCAATTTCCACAGAATTTTACTGAGGCATTTCAATTCTGAAAGCTGAGCTGTTTCAAGCTCTTATTTACATTTTCAGTGCCTTATTACCTGAAAAGCCCAGAATCGCTATGCAGGGATCGTTTCTTGGGTTTACTCAGTGTGTTTCCCTCCTTGAATTCAGGTCTTGGAGATTACTGCTGCTCCCAGTTTTGTTATGTTTTATTATTTAGTCACTTTGCTATTATTTTAACTATACAATATAATAGAGACAAACAAAAGCATGCCCCACTGCTACAGAAAGAGCATTCCTAGCAATGAATATTATGCTACCCCTAATAAGAGTATGCCATAGTAAATATGAACAACCAGCTCGCAGCGTTCCCAAACTTTCCCCATGATTATATTATGCAATTACCATAGTTTATTTATATATATATATATATATATATATATATATGATATATATATTATATATATATATATATATATATATATGAAATACCGTAAAAACACGAAATGTCCTTATGTGGAAGCAAACAATTGCTTGGTTTACCCATTCTAGAATGCTCTAATTTAAAATGAATATCAATGTCAGTGAACACTGCCCAAGATAGCATTTTGCATGAAATAAGAGGTGCTCTGATTCTGTTTTCAGCTGTATAATTCTCTGACGAGGAGTCAAAAGGTTTGATGGTTTCTGTTAATGGCTCCACAAGCAACCCTTGTTAGCACACTCATCTCAAAGAGGAACATATATTTTATGTGTCACATTTCACATGACTAAAGGTTTAGGGGGAGCTATTGAGGTTTTACTGCTAGTAAAAAGATGGTGCAACTCAGGTAGGCTGTGAATTAATTAAGAGTTAAAAAGTTGAAAGAGCAATAACACCAACAAAACAGAAAGGGAGGGAGAGCTAACGGATCATCTGTTTAGCCAGGCACCAGCAATCGCTTCCCTGGGCCAACTTCCACAGAGAGAGGCGTCTCATACAGCACACTGCTACCCAGGAGAGAGGCGTCTCATACAGCACACTGCTACCCAGGAGAGAGGCGTCTCATACAGCATAGCACACTGCTACCCAGGAGAGAGGCGTCTCATACAGCACACTGCTACCCAGGAGAGAGGCGTCTCATACAGCACACTGCTACCCAGGAGAGAGGCGTCTCATACAGCACACTGCTACCCAGGAGAGAGGCGTCTCATACAGCACACTGCTACCCAGGAGAGAGGCGTCTCATACAGCACACTGCTACCCAGGAGAGAGGCGTCTCATACAGCACACTGCTACCCAGGAGAGAGGCGTCTCATACAGCACACTGCTACCCAGGAGAGAGGCATCTCATACAGCACACTGCTACCCAGGAGAGAGGCGTCTCATACAGCACACTGCTACCCAGGAGAGAGGCGTCTCATACAGCACACTGCTACCCAGGAGAGAGGCATCTCATACAGCACACTGCTACCCAGGAGAGAGGCGTCTCATACAGCACACTGCTACCCAGGAGAGAGGCGTCTCATACAGCACACCGCTACCCAGGAGAGAGGCGTCTCATACAGCACACTGCTACCCAGGAAAGAGACATCTCATACAGCACAGCACCCTGCTACCCAGGAGAGAGGCGTCTCATACAGCACACTGCTACCCAGGAGAGAGGCGTCTCATACAGCACACAGCTACCCAGGAGAGAGGCGTCTCATACAGCACACTGCTACCCAGGAGAGAGGCGTCTCATACAGCACACTGCTACCCAGGAGAGAGGCGTCTCATACAGCACACTGCTACCCAGGAGAGAGACATCTCATACAGCACACTGCTACCCAGGAGAGAGGCGTCTCATACAGCACACTGCTACCCAGGAGAGAGACATCTCATACAGCACACTGCTACCCAGGAGAGAGACATCTCATACAGCACACTGCTACCCAGGAGAGAGGCGTCTCATACAGCACACCGCTACCCAGGAGAGAGGCGTCTCATACAGCACACTGCTACCCAGGAGAGAGGCGTCTCATACAGCACACTGCTACCCAGGAGAGAGGCGTCTCATACAGCACAGCTACCCAGGAGAGAGACGTCTCATACAGCACACTGCTACCCAGGAGAGAGACGTCTCATACAGCACACTGCTACCCAGGAGAGAGACATCTCATACAGCACACTGCTACCCAGGAGAGAGGCGTCTCATACAGCACACTGCTACCCAGGAGAGAGGCGTCTCATACAGCACACTGCTACCCAGGAGAGAGACATCTCATACAGCACACTGCTACCCAGGAGAGAGGCGTCTCATACAGCACACTGCTACCCAGGAGAGAGACATCTCATACAGCACACTGCTACCCAGGAGAGAGACATCTCATACAGCACACTGCTACCCAGGAGAGAGACATCTCATACAGCACACTGCTACCCAGGAGAGAGGCGTCTCATACAGCACACTGCTACCCAGGAGAGAGGCGTCTCATACAGCACACTGCTACCCAGGAGAGAGGCGTCTCATACAGCACACTGCTACCCAGGAGAGAGGCGTCTCATACAGCACACTGCTACCCAGGAGAGAGGCGTCTCATACAGCACACTGCTACCCAGGAGAGAGGCGTCTCATACAGCACACTGCTACCCAGGAGAGAGGCGTCTCATACAGCACACTGCTACCCAGGAGAGAGGCGTCTCATACAGCACACTGCTACCCAGGAGAGAGGCGTCTCATACAGCACACTGCTACCCAGGAGAGAGGCATCTCATACAGCACACTGCTACCCAGGAGAGAGGCGTCTCATACAGCACACTGCTACCCAGGAGAGAGGCGTCTCATACAGCACACCGCTACCCAGGAGAGAGGCGTCTCATACAGCACACTGCTACCCAGGAGAGAGGCGTCTCATACAGCACACTGCTACCCAGGAGAGAGGCGTCTCATACAGCACACTGCTACCCAGGAGAGAGGCGTCTCATACAGCACACTGCTACCCAGGAGAGAGGCGTCTCATACAGCACACTGCTACCCAGGAGAGAGGCGTCTCATACAGCACACTGCTACCCAGGAGAGAGACATCTCATACAGCACACTGCTACCCAGGAGAGAGGCGTCTCATACAGCACACTGCTACCCAGGAGAGAGGCGTCTCATACAGCACACTGCTACCCAGGAGAGAGGCGTCTCATACAGCACACTGCTACCCAGGAGAGAGGCGTCTCATACAGCACACTGCTACCCAGGAGAGAGGCGTCTCATACAGCACACTGCTACCCAGGAGAGAGGCGTCTCATACAGCACACTGCTACCCAGGAAAGAGACATCTCATACAGCACAGCACACTGCTACCCAGGAGAGAGGCGTCTCATACAGCACACTGCTACCCAGGAGAGAGACATCTCATACAGCACACTGCTACCCAGGAGAGAGGCGTCTCATACAGCACACTGCTACCCAGGAGAGAGGCGTCTCATACAGCACACTGCTACCCAGGAGAGAGGCGTCTCATACAGCACACTGCTACCCAGGAGAGAGGCGTCTCATACAGCACACTGCTACCCAGGAGAGAGGCGTCTCATACAGCACACTGCTACCCAGGAGAGAGGCGTCTCATACAGCACACTGCTACCCAGGAGAGAGGCGTCTCATACAGCACAGCACACTGCTACCCAGGAGAGAGGCGTCTCATACAGCACACTGCTACCCAGGAGAGAGACATCTCATACAGCACACTGCTACCCAGGAGAGAGACATCTCATACAGCACACTGCTACCCAGGAGAGAGACGTCTCATACAGCACACTGCTACCCAGGAGAGAGGCATCTCATACAGCACACTGCTACCCAGGAGAGAGGCGTCTCATACAGCACACTGCTACCCAGGAGAGAGGCATCTCATACAGCACACTGCTACCCAGGAGAGAGGCGTCTCATACAGCACACTGCTACCCAGGAGAGAGGCATCTCATACAGCACACTGCAACCCAGGAGAGAGACATCTCATACAGCACACTGCTACCCAGGAGAGAGGCGTCTCATACAGCACACTGCTACCCAGGAGAGAGGCAGTGTGCTGTATGAGATGTCTCTCTCATACAGCACACAGATGTCTCTCTCATACAGCACACAGCTACCCAGGAGAGAGGCGTCTCATACAGCACACTGCTACCCAGGAGAGAGGCGTCTCATACAGCACACTGCTACCCAGGAGAGAGGCGTCTCATACAGCACACTGCTACCCAGGAGAGAGGCGTCTCATACAGCACACTGCTACCCAGGAGAGAGGCGTCTCATACAGCACACTGCTACCCAGGAGAGAGGCGTCTCATACAGCACACTGCTACCCAGGAGAGAGGCGTCTCATACAGCACACTGCTACCCAGGAGAGAGGCGTCTCATACAGCACACTGCTACCCAGGAGAGAGGCGTCTCATACAGCACAGCACACTGCTACCCAGGAGAGAGGCGTCTCATACAGCACACTGCTACCCAGGAGAGAGACATCTCATACAGCACACTGCTACCCAGGAGAGAGGCGTCTCATAAAGCACACCGTTACCCAGGAGAGAGGCGTCTCATACAGCACACCGCTACCCAGGAGAGAGGCGTATCATACAGCACACCTGTTACCCAGGAGAGAGGCGTCTCATACAGCACACTGCTACCCAGGAGAGAGGCATCTCATACAGCACACTGCTACCCAGGAGAGAGGCGTCTCATACAGCACACTGCTACCCAGGAGAGAGGCGTCTCATACAGCACACTGCTACCCAGGAGAGAGGCGTCTCATACAGCACACTGCTACCCAGGAGAGAGGCATCTCATACAGCACACTGCTACCCAGGAGAGAGACATCTCATACAGCACACTGCTACCCAGGAGAGAGACATCTCATACAGCACACTGCTACCCAGGAGAGAGACATCTCATACAGCACACCGCTACCCAGGAGAGAGACATCTCATACAGCACACTGCTACCCAGGAGAGAGACATCTCATACAGCACACCGCTACCCAGGAGAGAGACATCTCATACAGCACACCGCTACCCAGGAGAGAGGCGTCTCATACAGCACACTGCTACCCAGGAGAGAGACATCTCATACAGCACACCGCTACCCAGGAGAGAGACATCTCATACAGCACACCGCTACCCAGGAGAGAGGCGTCTCATACAGCACACCGCTACCCAGGAGAGAGGCATCTCATACAGCACACTGCTACCCAGGAGAGAGACATCTCATACAGCACACTGCTACCCAGGAGAGAGACATCTCATACAGACATCTCATACAGCACACGCTACCCAGGAGAGAGACATCTCATACAGCACACCTGCTACCCAGGAGAGAGACATCTCATACAGCACACTGCTACCCAGGAGAGAGACATCTCATACAGCACACTGCTACCCAGGAGAGAGACATCTCATACAGCACACTGCTACCCAGGAGAGAGACATCTCATACAGCACACTGCTACCCAGGAGAGAGACATCTCATACAGCACACTGCTACCCAGGAGAGAGACATCTCATACAGCACACCGCTACCCAGGAGAGAGGCGTCTCATAAAGCACACCGTTACCCAGGAGAGAGGCGTCTCATACAGCACACTGCTACCCAGGAGAGAGGCGTCTCATACAGCACACCGTTACCCAGGAGAGAGACGTCTCATACAGCACACTGCTACCCAGGAGAGAGGCGTCTCATACAGCACACTGCTACCCAGGAGAGAGGCGTCTCATACAGCACACTGCTACCCAGGAGAGAGACGTCTCATACAGCACACTGCTACCCAGGAGAGAGGCGTCTCATACAGCACACTGCTACCCAGGAGAGTGGCGTCTCATAGGACAAAGGCAAACCCTGCAGAGCTCACTGTGAGTCTGGCCAGCAGGGTTTTCTGTAGCGCAATGAGAAGAAACTTTACATGCTGATTTTGTCTAGCTAACCCACGGGAGAGCTAGACCCAATGCAACACTCCCTTTGGAATCCCCAGCGAAGAGTGCTTTACCATAGCCAGGAGTGCTTTACCACAGCCAGGAGTGCTCCACCTCTTTTAAATTCTGTGTTCTTATGAAAAAAATGCAATGGTTAGGGTCACAAAAGAGTCATGGAAGCACAGTTTAAATTCCACTCCCTGCAAGATGACGATTTTGGCTGTTGATCCACAGGGAGCACTGCATTGGCCCTTGCGCTCCTGTGGGGTTAGGAAGAAACATCAGACTGGGGCTAGTTTGTCGCTCCGTTGTCCACTACTGGTCAAACGCCTGTCAATTCCCGGTGTTGACTTACCCGGATAGTCCCTTCCCTTTATGGCTCATAGCTTAGCAACATCCCTTCCTTAAATTCGACAGGTGAAAAGAGGTGATTAGCTTGACAGTAGACACCCAACCACTGTAGATGCATAAGCAAGACCTCACAGTTTTACAACCTCCATAACTAGTGCCCTATAAAAAAGGAAGGAAGAAGATTTATGTATTAGCTCAAAAAAAGGGCCACAATCCTGCAGCCCACGGAGATGAGAGATGTTGCCATAAGGACGATGAAGTGATTTTCAAAAAGAGGGCCTCTCACTTTCTAAAGAGGCTATATCAATGGTTAAATATGATCTATACTGTATATAACTGAACTCTGGAGCTCCTTATTACTTAATCTCACTGGGAACTGACTCCAATAGCTAATTGGGTTTAACAGAGTTGGCTTGTAATTGATCAATAACGTAAGTCAACAGCCCTTCGAGCTCCCCACACTTGAATTTCAAAACAAAAATACTGAGTTACTTGAAGACAGACAATAAACAAGCTAACAATGGTCTTCAATTTAGTTCTTTTAATTGTAAAATATATGTTACATGACTTACTTATCTGCTGTTCCTCCCTTTCATTTTTTTTTTTTTTGTATTAAAATGTAGCAGGTTTGAATTAGATTGCATGCTTGATTAATAGTATGATTTAAAATAATACATGCTGCCTGTCTTCCTGCTGCTTGTTTAAATACATTGCTTCATGGGCACTTTGCAAAATTAGAATTGAAAAGGTGTGTGTAACGGGAAGGTATTTCAATGAAAAATGTGTCAAGTATCATTATAAACCTCAGGGATCGTCTCAGCCAATCAGCTTCTGAGTAGAGCAGTACATTCTTTCGACTCGCTTCAAATGGCAGCGTCGTTTATAAGCAGCTTAAGCCATCCAGAGGAACAAATAACCTTTTTTTAAAGATAGCATTGTATTTCATCAAAAATATTTTACTAAAACGTAAAAGCTGTTATTTAAATCCACAGAAAGAAAAAAACATTTTTTTTTGTTTTTTTCTGTAAACAATTTGTGGGCTTGTTTATACCTTGGTCACATATTACTGTATTTATCTTTTTTTTTCCACCATTTTTTGCAAGAGCTCCTATAATAGTTTTTGATTGAGCTGAAATATTTCATTCATCTCATGATGCCCATGTCTGCTCTAGTCAAAGCATAGCCTCTTACCAAGCTGATTCAGACACACAGCCTTTATCTTGTTTATAACCTCCATTCTTGTCATCGACTCCTCCCCTGTATTGATTCAAATCTAGTTTATGATCCCGAACAGCAAGTGACCTGGTAATAAGAAAAATGTTCCGAGCGGAAGCAGAGGTGGGCGGAGGGGCAAGCCAAGAGCGGCGAGGGGAAGCGGCTGGAAGGATCCGCGGGAGGCCGGGAACAAGGAGGGGGGCACGGAACATGGCGGCGCGCATAGGCCGGCACTGGGGCGGGCGGCGGGAACGCCCGGGGGGACCTGCGCGCAAAGCACGGAGCCACCACCGGGACGCAGCAACCCGGAGACGGGCCAGGGAAAGCTGGACAGGCGGGTGGGGGAAAGCGCGCAGGGAGGGGGAGGTAAGAAGGGGTAAAAGAAACAAACGGAAGCACGAAGGTGAGAACAGGGCAGGAGAGAAGGCGTCGGCAAGGGAGGCAGGAGGACAAACGGACGCGACGGATAACAGGACGACCAGCCGGCGAAAAGGAAGGGGGCACGGGGAGGTTAGCAGGAGAGGCTAGAGCACGGAACAGGAACGAGACAACAGAACACGCGGCTGGAGGGAGGGAGCGGGCCTGGCGGCCAGGGACCAAAGAAGGGGGGCAGAGGGGGGGCGAGGGAGGGCCGGGCCAGGGGGAGATCAGGGGGAGGGGAAGAGCCAGATTAGAGACAGGCAGGCGGCGCAGGGGCACAAAAAAAGGGACACGAGGCAAGAGCGCGAGGGAAGGGCAGGGATACCTCGGAGAGGAGAGAGCCCAACTAGGCGAGCAATGGATAGAAAAAAGCAAAGGCAGGGGGGGGCGGGAACCGCAGAGCTAGAGGGGGGAGGTGTGCCAGCAGCAAAAGGGTCGGAAACCGGACGGCGCAGCAGGACGCGGTAACACGAGGGCCAGAGGAGGGAGAGTGCCCGAGGTAAGGGAAAAGGAAACCCCCACGGACGGCTGCGGGGGGCCCCGACGGGAGATACGGTGCGGGGGGACGGCAAAGACCATGTGCTTCGGGAACGGGGGCTGCGGAAGCAGCGCAGGAGAATAATGACACGGCGGCAGCTGCCGAGCCGCCCGCATCGCCAGGGGACGGAAGGAGGAAGAAAAGCCTAACAGCAGGGCGAATGCCAGGTGCGGGGGAAGACAGCTGCGGGAATGTGCCGAAACATGTATAACTAGCAACCAGAGGAAGGGGGGCGAAGCGCCGCAGGCATGAGAAGCCGCGGGGGTGAAACGGCAGCGGGGCAGGGGAGCGCGGGGGGGAAGAAAAAAAAGCGGGGCCGCAATGCCGAGTGAGCAGGCGGACATGGCACAGGGACAGTAGCAGGGGGTAGGCAGAGGACACAGGGCACATGGGGCGGCGGACCAAGGCAGGCGGCCAGGCTAAAGGGGGCCGGAGGAGCACTACACGGAAGGCCAGCTATTGATTGAGTGGTGGCACACACGCTAGGCAGAGGGAAAGCACTCGAAGGGCGGGCGGACGGAGCGGGGCGACGGGCATAGAAGTGAAGGGGAAGGCGACCGCGAGACGGGGGAAAAGGGGAGCCGAAGGAAAAAAAAAAAGGTGGGGGGAAGAGGGAAACCAGAAGGAAGACACCGGGCCCACAGAGAAACGACAAGGTGAGACGCAGCGG